>NC_060951.1:63084971-63092790 GCF_022045245.1 Lucilia cuprina
CTATAGACTAGACTATAGACTAGACTATAGACTAGACTATAGACTAGATTACAGACTAGACTATAGACTAGACTATAGACTAGACTATAGACTAGACTATAGACTAGATTACAGACTAGACTATAATCTATAAACTATAGAATAAAATACCTTTTTTCTACTTTAACCCACTGTTCCTCTATGAAATACCAGAAGTACTAGCAAAAGATAATAAAACCAAATGTGTATTGGTATGTATTTATGTTAAAAGGAAAAAAATATATATACATATATATGTATATAAAATCAAACTCGTACACATAGATCCTAATACACAAATACATAATAATAAATAAATCAAGAATGTATTCATATATGCAGGAAATTGTTTGTAAAAAAATCGGTATGTAACTGTGTGCGACAAATAGAAAAAAACATAGAAATACAAGTCAAATAAAAAGATAAAAAAAGATTTCACAAACCTTTGTCAAACTATAAAAGTGTAAAAACACACAAAAAGTGTCTAAAATATAAGTCAAGTCAATGCCAACAAGGACCAACAATTGGGGTCTATCTTTGAACAAAATTTTTTTCAGTTTTCCTTAAAAAGGCACAAGCTGTAGAGATTACAAAAACAAAAAGAAATAAATAAAAAATGTTTGTTTAAGATTCATATTTAAGTGAAATTTTCAAAGCCAGAACAGGGACAAAAATATTGCCAAAAGGCAACTAAAATCTTTAGCTAAAACTAACGAAATTGTATTAAAATTAAAAAAAAGAAAATGCAATACAATTTGTAGCACACTTGACGATTAAAGAAATTTTTTTTGTGATATTTTTTTATTTTCTTAGTTTTTGGTCCTTTATAATAAATAACAACAGTTTACGGAAATTATGACTAAAAGGTAAAAATATACAAATTTAATTGAAGGTAACGTGCAATATATTTTAATGCATTCAAGTAGTATTTGAAATATTTTTAAGATTATAGATTTATTCAAATTGTTTTCGTTTTGAAGAGATTCAAATTTCTTTTGATGTGTTTTTAAGGCCACGACAAATTTGCTAAATCAATGAATAAATAAATGAAAATTATGTAAATTGTTTTGTTTGTTTAAAAATTTATAAAATTTTCCTTTTAATTTCATTTCAAATGTTTTTTTTTTTGAAATATAAATTACGCTTAATGCGACGTTTATTATGCAGAACATTTACTTAGGAGTAAAACTGAAGTGGAAATGTAATTTGTTTAGTAATCAAACGATGATCTTTATCCAACTGAATCATTACGAGTAGGAGGACCTTGCTGACCTTGTTGACCAACTAACTTACTAAATAACTAACTAACTAACTAACTAACTTACTAACTAACTAACTAACTAAGTAACTAACTAACTAAGTAACTAACTAACTGACTGACTGACTAAGTTACAAACTTATTAACTTACTAACTTACAAACTTAATAACTTACTAACTTACTAACTTACTAACTTACTAACTTACTAACTTACTAACTTACTAACTAACTAACTTACTAACTTACTAACTTACTAACTTACTAACTTACTAACTTACTAACTTACTAACTTACTAACTTACTAACTTACTAACTTACTAACTTACTAACTTACTAACTTACTAACTTACTAACTTACTAACTTACTAACTTACTAACTTACTAACTTACTAACTTACTAACATACTAACTTAGTAACGTCCCTTTTCTTAACCCCTTAAAGTAGCCCAGCCATGGCTCTGTTAATTTGACAACAGCAGCTAGAGTCAAGCTGTTGGTAATCTGTAGTACGGGTCCTTTTTTCATTGACAAAACTCATTTTAGTGGCCACTGTACATTTTCTCGTAATTCAAATTGGCTGCGGTGCTAAATGTATTGTTTTCTTAGAGAAAAAACTTTATATTGATTTTAAAACATACAATCACTTCATTCGCTTCAAAATTTAATCCGTAAATTTCCCCCAAAATGGTAATAAAAAACAAACAACGCCCTCCATTCTTTATTCATAGTTTAATGCCTTTACACTAAAAAATCTTCTTGTTGTTTGCTATTATTTTTGTAGACCTAATACACAACACTAGGCTAAAAAATAAAAAAAAAATTAAACACTAACAACAACGTCAAGAACAACAAAAACAACAGGGAAAAAGCGGAAGTAAATACGAGCACAACGGAAGCTAGATTATCTCTAGCGTCAAGCATAAATGATGGCAACTACGTGACACATCAACTAATTGTCGTGAAAAGAACAGCAACAACAATAACAAAATGACAGCCAACACAACCCAACAACAGCAGCAAGACCAGAGTTGTTGTCCCCAGCACTTATACTGCTGCCACTCGTTGTGGCGCATCAACATCAAGCGAACTGACTGTAACTACAACTGACTTTACAACAATTGAAATTGTACGACTACGTGGTGGCAGTTACAGATTTCTCCTGCCAATTTTTAAAAAAATATCAAAAATCATATAAAAAAGAAACTAGAAAAATACCAACTCACACTATTTATTTTTAATAAAAAAAAAACAAAACAAAACAACAAAGTATAACAACAACAAGAACAAAATTATGGTAGTAAAAACAAATTATGTTTCATTTCTTGGCAAATTTTTAGCTTAAATTTTGTGGAAAAAATCAAACCTTTATAAATTGCTTAAATAATTTTCTTTAATTTGTTATTTTTTCTTTTGACTTTCGGTTCATTCAACATATTAAAGCTTTAAAAATTTTAGTAAAAAAAACTACAAATCTTAACAAGTAAAATATTAGTGATAAATCTGTAAATAAAGTTTTCTGTTTGTGCTAAAATAAATATGATAAAAATAAAGTAATTTAAGTTTCTTTAAAGTTTTCTTTTTATGGAGGAGAGTTAGTAAAAGAAGAAAAGAGATTAAAATATGAGCTTTTTATAAAGGGAATAAGTTTAAAACTAGAGTGCTAGTATAATTAATCATATTTCCTTAAAATTTCTGTCCTTTAGTTTATTAAAAAGTTTTTGCCAAAAAACATGTGCTGTAAAAAACTAAGAAGCAGAAATTATATAATGAAACTAGGAGAGTTACATTAGTTGGTAGTTATTAAAGTGTAGACAAATTATTTGTAGAACAAAGTAAAAGCTTCATAAATTCCTTTATACTTTAAGTTTTTGTTTTTGCAAAAAGGTTTTATATGGATTTTAGTTTTTACACAGTGAATGAAAAATGGCGTAATTAAATTCCAAACTATATAAAAAAGGTTTTAAATTATTTTCTACTTTAATTTAAGCCAAATACATTTTAAGCATTTTTATATCTTAACGAAAATTTAATTTTTTTGGTCTTAAATTGGGGGTTGCATGTTCACTAGGGTTACCCCTTTTGTATGGAGGAAAAATAAGGTGTCGATGTTGCCAACTAAAATTGGAGTTTCTCAAAATTTTTGACCTAGAGATAATATTTGGTGAGCTTGATCAAAGGATAACAAGGTCCTTTTTTGAGGTTTTTATGATTTTTTCATATTTCAACCAAAAGAAAAATATAAAAAATCATTTCAGGGATTTTGTGCGCGGTTTATAATGTAACAATTCCAATTGATTACATTATGTAATTCTATGTTAAAATTTGAAAAACTTAAAAATTTTCGGAAAAATTAGGACATTTGTAAAAATTTTTGAGTTTTATACAAATTTGTGTTATGTCATTGAAATCGCCTTCCAAAGACCTTTCACATGATACTAAATTTAAATATTGTTTATTTGCCAAAAGTGTGAAAAAAATCATAAAAACCTTAAAAAAGGACATTTTTACACTTTGATCCAGCTCACCAAATATTGACGTCAGGACAAAAATTTTGTGAAATGGTAACTAAGAATGAACTAAATTTTCGTTTTCAGTGGAAACATCAGCAACTTTAAATTTGAAGCCACCGTAATATACACCTATCTATTTGAAATTTTCATAGAAAGCTCCATAATAATAACAAGTAATAATTATATATTCTGCTATGGGGAAGCCTATATACTGCATTTAAACAACAGTCAGTACGAATTTTATTTAAAAAGTACCATTTGTTTAACGAAAAAGTACCAGAAAGTAAATAGATTTTCATTCAATGTTTTTAGTTTCAATATTATTGAAGTTCCCAAAGTACCTTTTGGAGAAGGTTAAAGTAGCAAAAATATCTTTTTTAGTAGATTTTCAATTATTCCAAATCATGTGTCTATCTACATTATTATAGAAAATTAAAAAAGTACTTGTTGAAGAAGAAAAAAGTACCAAAAAGTCGCCTTTTATTGGTTCTTACTTACAATGGACTAAACATGCTTAATTTTGTGTTTCTAGATTCAACATTATAAAAAATTAAAAAAATACTTTTTAGAGAACGAAAAAAGTACCAAAACGACCCCACGTATAGATTTTTATTTACTCCGGTGTTATGTTTCTATTTTCGTGAACGTGTTGTGTATGGTTGTGTGTGTTGTTGTTTTGTTCGTATCTCCTTTTCGAAAGTATGAATGAGACAATTGTTGAATATTTGAGTCCCGAAGATATCTGGGGTCTTCAGAAAACGGACAGAGGGGCGGACTGACAGATAGACGGACATAGCTTAATACGTTATACAAAAGGTCTCGTAATATATAAAATTTAAAGGGACAGAACAATATATTACAGAAATTACAAACGAAAAATTACCCATGGACCTGGAGTTTTTTCTGAATATATCAGGACAAGAAAAGAAAATGATACCACATGTTAGAAGATACTTTCCAACCATCATTATTCACTTCTGATTCAACCGACACTCTCACATAGAGAACAACATCCATCACACTCGCTCTAGGTATATGTGCTGGCAAGATCCGTATACCCCTTAACTCATTCTGTATCATACACATTTAACACCAACTCATTTCCAACGCTTAGTCCCACTGTCATTGTTGTGTTTGGCAACAGCAATGAACTTTTTATGAAATACAGACTTTACCGTACATCATTCTTTTAACGGAAACTCACTCTATAAATTCCGAATGAACTCCAACCAACTGACCAGCCAGGACATAGTCTCAGGGCAGTTGGCTCTCCGAACCAGATATTGTGGTTCTCTAGTTCGACCCCATGTCATATCATTCCAAGAAAGGTCCGATTAGATTAGAGGCACC
Source organism: Lucilia cuprina (assembly GCF_022045245.1). Lineage (NCBI taxonomy): Eukaryota > Metazoa > Arthropoda > Insecta > Diptera > Calliphoridae > Lucilia > Lucilia cuprina. Next base: position 63,090,109 of record NC_060951.1, read on the forward strand.
TCTTTTCCCCGGGATGGTAATAACACCAAAATGGGGTCATTCATCAAGGTAACATGCCCCGAGGGGGATTACTTACTTAGAGGTAGTCTAGTATTGAGTTACTCATTTTTCAGCCTTAACATTTTGTTTTCGAGCCTTATTTTCTAAAACGTAACTTCTTCTTAGCAAATGCCCATGGTAAGTATTTCTTTTAACTAAATATTAGTTAGATCTTTTTGCTAAAATTTGAATTGGGCTAAACTTTGAGAATTATTAGCTACTTTAACATAATAACATTTTTGTAAATAATTTAATTCAACTTTCTTCAATAATATAAAAGAAAACTTACCTTACTGCAGGTACTTCTAAAATATCCCATTCTACGGATGTATAAAACTCTGATAAATCTACACCAACTTCAACAATATTTGTACCATTTAATTCATCAATATGGCGTAAATCAACCTGAAATATAAAAAAAAAAAATTGATATGAAAAGATTTCACAAAAAAATAAAGAAGAAATAAAAAGTCATATAAAAAGTGATATAAAACACAAAAAGGGAATTACCATAAAAGTTACACACACATACATAAATACAATTTGTCCCTTAAAATGTAGAGATACATGAAAAGTCATTGACATATGTACATATATGTATATTTATCAGGGATGGAAAATGTATTACTGTATAGAGTAGAATTGTTTGGGTTTACAAGGAAAAAACTAACTTTTTTTCTTTTTCTATCAAAAGAAAAAAAGTTAGTTTTTCCTGTCTTACTATACATTAAACAAATTTGTTTTTACACAAACAACGACAGCAACAACAAATTGTGTCCTTTTAAAAGTAACGCCTTCAGAGACACACGAAAAATGTTAAGAAAAAAAATATTTATAAAAAAATCTATACAATACATCAGCAACCTGCTCATCATGCTGCCTACTGCTCCACAACAAACTCATCATCCACAAATCATTTTCTTGTAAAAGTGTAAAATAAACGAATGAACAAAAAAAATCTCTACAGAATTCAAAAAAGACTTATTTTGTTGAAAAGATGGAACAAGGAGACAAGTATTGGCAGCCGGCATATGATGAAATGAGATGAATTGAGTTGATATTTTAACAAACGGAAATTGTAACTGGAAAGCATTAAAGGAAATTAGTTTAATAAACTATTTCCTTGGATACTAAGCCAAGAAAACATTTACATACTTTTAGGGATTAAAAAGAAATTGACAAAGATAAAATTTTGAAAACTTGAAATGTTTGTGTATTTAGAACAGGTATTTGCTGGCACTATTACACCTGGGACGGCTAGATTGACAAAATTTAAATCAACTTAAAAGCACAATATTTAATTGGCTTTTTTAGGCTTTAAAGCTGTTTATACCGGTAGGCAGAAAAGCAAAGGAATAACTTATCATTATTATTATTATTTGCTGCGCACAAATAATGGCGCAAAATCATGATTGTCTTTAAGCTTGTTAAATACGTTGAAATGCCGTTAATGATATTTTGGCAATTTGTGAATGTGGTTAATAGGCGTGTGTTTTTCGGAGGTAAATAGTAAATGAGATGGGTGGTGCTCAGGACTCATGAATATTTATTACAAATGAATTATTAAGTAAATAACTTAAAATTTTACATAATATTAACAGTTTCGTGGGACCATACACACCTTTGTTTAGTTTTTTTTCCTTCAAGACAGTGTAATGTTATAGATTTAATAAAGTTTTTGTTGATAGTATTAGAAATTTAAATATTCATTTTCATTTTAAATGAGATTTCCAATTAAAATTCAATTAGGATGATAGCTTGTCAAAAGGGATTTATTAAATACAATTTAATATGACTAAAATTTGACAGTTTATGATATGCGAATAGAGAAGGAAATAGATTTTCTATTTATGAACAATTTACAGTCAAGTTTTAGGTAAATAAGTTATTTAACAAAAGCTTCTGGTAAGTATTTTGTTTAAGAAAAATTTTCGGTATTTATTGAAAATTTTCTTTTAATTTTTCATTGACTGTCTACATTACATACAGTGAATTTAGTATTGACTAAGTATGTAAGTACTTACATAATATATTACTTGTAAGTCCTAACTAGACTCCTTTAAAGTCGCGCAGACGCTCAGTGGTAGTCATTGAAATGCTTGTTTTAGAGTAAGTTTAACCCTTTCTAGCACAAAACTAAACCGCTAGACTTTCTATGATTACGACTTCACACCAAACTTCATTATGAAGTATATCGATCGTTGTTGATGAAAAATGGAAAAAGCCGTATATGTACGTGAAAGTGTTAAGTCATTACTATGCTTTTTTTGGATACTTACTCTTTATTGGCAAGCGTTTGTCGTAAGTACTTATTTAACTATCGATTTCATGTTAAGAGCATTGTGTAAGTATATCTTAGACTTTTAACTCTAAAGTGAGTAATGGAAGTTTTTGCTTGGTATCTCTCATTTGTAGCGCAATTACCTTGCAAATTTTTAGTCAGTTTTTTAATTAATTAGTCTGTCAGTATGACATTATGTTAATAGCAATTTATAATCTGTTAGTTTGTTAGTTAGGTAGATATATAGATAGATCGATCGATAGATAGATGGATAGAAAGATAGATAGATAGATAGATAGATAGATAGATAGATAGATAGATAGATAGATAGATAGATAGATAGATAGATAGATAGATAGATA
>NC_060951.1:63092890-63098187 GCF_022045245.1 Lucilia cuprina
AGTTAGTTAGTTAGTTAGTTAGTTAGTTAGATAGTTAGTTAGTTAGTTAGTTAGTTAGTTAGTTAGTTAGTTAGTTAGTTAGTTAGTTAGTTAATTAGTTAGTTAGTTCTAGGGTATATTCCAAATATCATTGAGAAGTGTGAGCGTTCCCAAAAAAAAAAAATAATGGTTTTGTAGTAATTTGCTGAAGAACACTTATTTAAATATTAGAATTAAATTTCATAATTTTAGTTAATTTAAATGCTTTGTATGTATTTCGTTTTTTGTCTTGTAAATTATAAAAAATTATTTTCTAGCTTCTCAATAATACATAGAAATCATCTTTGCATCTGTTCTTCTTAAATTATAAAATGTTTATTTAGCTTTATTAACATCACTAGTAAACATATACTATGTACGCACACATGTATGTACATAGATCCTAAAATATAACCTTTTTTAGAGGATCATTAATTTTTTTTGAACTATAACAAACTTAAGTAAACAACAACAAAAACCTTTAGTAAGTAAATTTATTTTACTACTTTACTACTCATTTCATTTAATACTTAAGCAAAAAAAAAGCAATAGTTTTCGTTTTTTTCTTCTTTCGCAAACATAAATTAAAGTGAAAGAAAATAAGAAAAATATGAGTAGGAAACTTACCTGAAACCCATCATATGTCCAACTGCCAAATTTCATAACACACGTCTGTTCATCGAAAGGAAAATATTCGACATCAATTTCGCAAGAACTTTTATAAATAGCAGGTGGCCGCCATTCAACACGTCCTGTATAGTTAAGGGTGGCCTTTGTAGCTAAAGTTACTTCGAAATTACCATCAGCACTGGAAATATAGAAAGAGAGTGTCAAGGGAAAGTGGAAGAAAATAAAAAAAAGAAAAACACAACAACTAAACAATATGACAGAGTCATTCAAACATTTATATTTTCAAAAGAACATGAAAAATCCATTGAAAAAGGAGGGGAATTGTTAGTGTATTTTGTTTGTTTGACTAAAACTAGTTTTGTTGTTTGTTTTAAAAGAGAATACAGAATCTATACATAAATAGGAAATTAAAAATGCCAGTTGCCTTTTAAAAAAAGTTGTTGTGGCCTGCTAAATGGGATCTGTTTATTTGACAGCAACACAAATCGTGAGCCATGAGTGTTGAAGACATTTGATTGTTATAGGTTTTAGAATACAAGAAAAATGATGGATAGTTTTGAAATGTTGAAAACATTTTTTCAAAAGTTTAGTAATTTAACGGAAGATAGCTGATTTCTAGAAACAATATTTAAAAATTTCATAATATTTTTTGAAAAACTATATTTTGTTAACATTTTATTTATTTTAACATATGTAGCTCCATTAACTTACATTTACAATTAAATTTTTTTAAATTTCAACTCACTTATTATATAAAACAATATCCGGTCGCCATATATGATCACTGGGCACATGCAACATTTCAACACCACCATATTCCTTTGGCTCCCATTGCAATTTATAATCGTACCACGATTGTTCCACCCACAAATTGGTTGTCATGATTTGATTTTTCAAATTGACATCAATCAACTGCGATAATTTCAATTTGATACGTACGGTTAGAGCGTCGGTAACATTGACAACGGGTCGTACTAATTTGTTGTAATTACTGAGAAGATCGTCGTATAGACGTTTAGCATCGGGATTCGATGTGCTGCCTGCAAAGATAGAGAACAAAACGCAATTGTTAAACATAAATAAAATATTCACTTATAGTAATAGTGTGAGTGTAAAAGGAAAAATGAAAAAAAAGTTATGTGTGCGAAAAAGTAACAACAAACAGTTGTTTATGATTATTTACATGTAATAAAAGTTGATTGATTATAAAGTTTTTGTTCATTTTTATTTGCTGATGTTCATTTGTTGTGTGTGTACATTTTTTGGTTAATAGGAAAGTGTCATTAGAGTAACGCATTTAATACAAAGGAAAGTTACAAATAAGTACTTATCAAAAAGTACTTTTTATTTAAAGCTAATAAACTAACTAACTAACTAACTAACTAACTAACTAACTAACTAACTAACTAACTAACTAACTAACTAACTAACTAACTAACTAACTAACTAACTAACTAACTAACTAACTAACTAACTAACTATCTAACTAACTAACTAACTAACTAACTAACTAACTAACTAACTAACTTACTAACTAACTAACTAACTAACTTACTAACTAACTAACTAACTAACTAACTAACTAACTAACTAACTAACTAACGAACTAACGAACTAAGGAACTAACTAACTAACTAACTAACTAACTAACTAACTAAATAACTAACTAACTAGCTAGCTAACTAACTAACTAACTAACTAACTAACTAACTAACTAACTAACTAACTAACTAACTAACTAACTAACTAACTTACTAACTAACTGGAAGTCTAGCATCAGGGCTTTTATGCCTATATCAACTCGTTATTACACTATTATTGTCTAAAGTCGATAGTCCTGTGGAAAGTCGAGACCATAGCCAATTTCGTACTGTGGTCAAGTCCGCTTTAGAGTTGTGCAATCTACGATCGTTACTATAGTCTAGTTTATCATCTATAGCAAAGTCTAACATCAAGTGGACACTGTAGCCAAGTCTGAGTAAATAGTTTATATTACTTCAGCCTATAGTCCTTAGTTTAGTACAGTTCATAGTCGAGAAAGGATTAAAATTTATGGAAAATATGTGTATATTGTTGAAATTAATCATATTATTAGTACGCAAACTTTTAATTCATAAATTGTACCAACATTATTTAAATCAAAAAAAAATTTTCATCCCTGCTGTGTGTATGTGAGAATGTGGCATAAATTGGTGTCTGTGTTTTGGTTTTATTTGACATGTTATTATTATAAATGTATTTATTTGTATGTACATAAAAATATATGTATGTACTTGAATGGGTCTTTGTCTTGTCCCGGCTGAATTTAGAAGCGTTTTATTCTCTCATCTATTATTAATGCTTTAGTAGATCAAATGCAATAAATATTTTTGTAAATAATAAAGTGGTGAATTTGTTGGTGAGTGGTAATGCACCAATATAGTCTTTAGAGAATTATAACGGATTATTAAATTAGATTTGTTAAAAATGATGAGAAATTTAAAGAAAAGGTTTTAACTCTGCAGGGTATAATATTTATATCTAACATAGTGTATGTGTGTAAATATTTCTGTGTGTCTCTGTTTTATTTTTATTATTTTTGGTTGTATCATAATTTAGTCATTATCAAAGACATACAAACATATCATCAAAATACTTACATATACATACATATAAAAATGTATAATAATAATAATAAAAAAAATGTTATTCTGTGGCCGAGTTATCTTTCCCAATGATTAAATTTAATTGCCCCAAAACACATGGTCAGTTATTTTTCATCAAACAACTGACCAACGAACCAACCAACACACAAAACAACTGATGTGGTGCTGTTCATTCAAGGGGGAGGCGAGGATAAAGTTTTTCTACACAATAAAATTGTCAACTGATGATGATGATGACGACGATTATGATTATTAATAATAAAACATATTTCTTATGCATAGTTTTTATTTAATGATGGAACTAATAAAACAACATATGTAAGTTTATGTGACATGATTTTCAAATGAGCTTCATTAACAATAGTTTTAGTTAAATTGTTAATAAAAACCAGATCAAACCAAAAAGAGACAAAAGTTAAAGGACAAAGAAATCATTGGCAGGGAAAAGTTTTTATTATGTGAACATTTTATGGTCAATAAAAAAATTTAATTTTTATAGTTTTTAAAGAGAGACAAATTAAAACATTTTTCATAAAATAAAGGAGATTCATTTTAAGGTGATTTATTATGATCACTATTTGAATATAAATTTCACAGATTTGTTAAGGAAAATAAAAAAGGAGTCATTCTATCGATTTGCCATGAAATTGTCACATCTTGTTTCTAATGTATTCCGTAGTCGAGACGGCCCCCTGTATTGGGACCATGCTCCTTTAAATATTTCCATGTAGTAGTTATAAATTTTTATATTAATTTCTGTTTGGCCTTTTTTAAATCATTTTAGTTGTTGTTTGAAACTTCTCGTTGTTGTTATTTGTTTACAACTTTCCTTGTATCGGTGTGAAAGTATATACGAGAGAGGGAAAAAGTATTTGCTGGTAAAATGGTGTTACCAGGTGAAGGTTGTTTTGAAGTCATTTTCACTTCAACGTAGAAATAAAAATAATAATAAAAAATTTTAAAAAGAAAAAGAAAACAGCAGCAATTACAACAACGAACAAACTTTATTTCAAAAAACTTTCTCAATTTAATTTTATCACTTTAGTTAAGGTTTTTTACAGTTTTCTTTTTTAATACAGCGAATTGTTGTTCTATTTGTTTTTTCCTCAGTTTTCTAACTAAATAACTAAAATGCACTGTAAAAATAACAAAATTCTGTTTATTGTAGTTGTTTTGCTATTTCATAACATTAATATGGACAAAATCAATGTTTACTCATAGTTTTATTTGCAGTTTTATTTTTATTTTCATTTTCAAGTTTTTTCTCTCAGCGTGTATCAATTTACTTTAAATATGTGTGTGTGTGTGTGTGTGTTGTTTGAGAGCAGTGTACTGTTCTCGATACATTTACACTGTCTACAGTGTGTCCGCAATAGTGTCTATATACTGTACAAATAAATATCTATATCTAGCGGAAATGATGATGATGATGACCATTTTGTTGATGTTGGTGGTTTTTGATTTTTTGCTGCTATTGCTTTTGCGTTGTTGCTGTTATTATATATGTATGTGTGAATATGTTTTTGTTGTTGATAAAAGTAAATTTGCATACATTTATCCTTTAGGTATTTTCATTTGTATTTGTTTTTATTTGCTTTTTTAGTTATTTTGTGCGGATAAATGAAATAGTTTTTTTGTACTTATGTAGTCAATTGGTCATGAAGTAAATATATACTAAAAATGGCTTTAATAAAAATAATAATGAGAAAACAGCAACAACAACACCAACAAAATATTGTTTTATTTAAAATTCAGGCGTTAAAGCAAAAACCAAAACAACAACAACCGCAAAAATAATAATCATTATGAAATTGTAATGTTGTTTTCTTTACGGGATTTTATTTTTTCACTTTTGTTTTCAAATGCACAGTGGTGGTAAAAATTTAAACAATTTAGCTATGTCTAGTCTATGTCTAGTCTATGTCTAGTCTATGTCTAGTCTATGTCTAGTCTATGTCTAGTCTATGTCTAGTCTATGTCTAGTCTATGTCTATGTCTAGTCTA
>NC_060951.1:63098287-63102918 GCF_022045245.1 Lucilia cuprina
CGCAAAACTGTCGAAAGCCAGGCAACAAACACAAGCCTGAACGCGTTTAAGAAATAATCACGATGACGCGAGAGTTGTTCCCCAACTCAGACCTGAATTGCGACTGACGGCCCTTTCTTAACAAAAATCCGAATAAGACTGGAATAAGAAGGAAACAAAGTATATTTTCAGGGTTGGGGAAGTGCAATGTAACTTAAGCTAGTCAGTTAGACCTACTAGGAAATTTTTGTTGAGAAACTTTTTTTTTAATTCTCTTTTGAAGTTTCCTTAATGTCCACATATAAAAACTATGTGTGGACATTTGTTGTTGTTATACGAATGAACAGATTTGTTGTACGAATGAAAAGAAAACAAATCAGACCAAGTTTCCGAGAACGGGAAACTCCGTACCACGAGAGAGATGAATGATATTCTTTCTTTCTCACGCAAAATCAAAAGTTTCCCGAAAAAGTCTCTTAGTTAGTTATTTAGTTAGTTAATTAGTTAGTTAGTTACTTAGTTAGTTAGTTAGTTAGCTAGTTAGTTACTTAGTTACTTAGTTAGTTACATTGTTACAAATTTTCCCAAAAAAAGTTTCTTAGTGTGGACCGGCAGTTATTTAGTTAGTTAGCTAGTTAGTTAGTTACTTAGTTAGTTACATTGTTATTTAGTTAGTTACTTAGGTAGTTAGTTATTTAGTAAGTTACTTAGGTAGTTAGTTAGTCAGTTGTTACCTTAATGTTTGTTCGTCACTAATTCTTTTCTGCTTTCCAGATACGAAAACTACTTCGTGGGCGTAAACTTAAGTCTTGGAGTCTACAATATTATCACAGAAATTCTCTCTTTACTGGCTTTGCAAAATTCCAAAAGAAATTTATTAGTCTATCAAATATTTCTGGGTTTACGTATAGCCTCTTGGTAAGTAGTTTAACATTAACTTAGCGTGGTACAATAACATTTTACTTTCTCTTTCAGGTCCCATGTCTTCATCAGTCTCTTGCCATTTAAATATTTAGTTCCCACTTTATTTGCCAAAAATTTTAAATTAATCTTGAATATTGTCATATGGCTCTGGTATGGTTTGAGTATTTGGAATTCTCCCGTCTTGCAATATTTCTATCATCAGATTTATCACAATTCTCCAGTCGACTGTTCGGGAGAGGGTTCGGCAGCCAAGTGTATTTTACTAAAAGACTCTAGTGAACATAGGCATTTTAAGGCCTTGAAAAAAGCTTATCTGGAAGTGAAATTGGCTCAAGAAAAAATGAATGCTAGTAACTTAAGTGCCACGGGTACGGAAAGTTCTTCTGCTAAGGCTTTTCAGGCCATAAAATGTAAGTTTAATGAAATAATTCTTAACACAATAAAATATAAAAAAATATTTTGTATTTAATTTATAGGTATTATGACTTTAAAACGTAAATTGAAACGTATACGAGAGGGGCGTGGCAGTGAGGCTGAAGATGATAACGATGATGTTATCTCTACTGAGTGTTAAATTAAAATTATATATAGAATTTAATGATATGTTTTTTGTTTAAAGACAATACATTTTTTTAGCAAATTATGTGTAGTTAAAAATTCTATTATTAAATAATTCTATGTTAGTTAGTTAGCCAGCCTGTGTATGACAATTGTTTATTAATGTAGCTTCCTATTATGAATCTTTAGCTTAATCTTTATCTAAATATTAAAGTGATTTCTATTTCTCTCTTATTGGTGCTTGTAAATGATTAGCTGCGTTTTATATGAAAATTTATAGTTAAGCAATAAAATTAATTATATTTCCAAATAAATTTGAATTTTTGCAAAGAAATTTTAAAGATTTGTTTTAGTTATTTTAGAGTAAGTAGAACATTATTTTTGTCATCGTAAATATTTTACTGCCTTCATTTCTTTAAAGTTTAGTCTATATTCTAGTCCATAGTCTTGTCTATAGTCTAGCCTATAGTCCAGTCTATAGGGTAGTTTATAGTCTAGTCTATAGTCCAGTCTATAATGTAGTTTATAGTCTAGTCTAACCTAGTCTAAGCTCTATTCTATAGTATAGTCTATATTCTAGTCCATAGTCTAGTCTATTGTACTGCCTTTATTTTAGGGTTCTACAAATCGACTTTCGAACAATCGAAGTCGACTATTTTATTCCAAAAAAGTCGATAACTCGACTATCGTTCATGAAAAAAGTCAAAATGTCGACTCTGTAAATAAAATTCAAAAAAAGTAGAAAAGTCGAAAAAAGTAAAAAAAATCGAAAAGTCAAAAACTCAAAAATAATACAAAAAAGTCAAAAATAAGCGAAAATTTTAAAAAAGTGGAAAAAAGTCAAAAACTCTAAAATAGTCTGAAAAACTCGAAAAAAGTAAAAAAAATAGTCGAAAATAGTTAAAGAGCCGGAAAAGGCTTAAAACTCGAAAATAGTAGAAAAAAGTCGAAAAAAAGTAAAAACAAAATCGAATGGTCGAAACAAGTCGTAAAAAGTCAAAAACTCCAAAAAAGTCAAAAATATTCAAAAATTTTAAAAAAGTGGAAAAATATCAAAAACTTTAAAATAGTCGGAAAAATCTCGAAAAAAGTAAAAAATGGTCAAAAATATTCAAAAAGTCGAAAAGTCGACTTTTAACTAAATGAAAAAAAGTCGAAAAATCGAAGAGTCGAAAAGTCAACTTTTAACTTAGTGCAAAAAGTCGAAAAGTTGACTTTTAACTAAATGCAAAAAGTCGAAAAGTTGACTTTTCGTTTCAACTATAGAACTCTACTTTATTTTCCAAACAAAAAACTTTTGACTAAAACTAAATTGATGTAGGGTATAAAAAGCTCTTAAAGCTTGGTGGTTGATGACTTAGTTGAGGACACACAAAAATCCTTACATAAAAAAGCTTAAAGAAAAAAGCTTTTTAATGTTAAGAAATGTTTAAATTTATTGCAAATGCAAATTAAAAACATAAAACAACAGAAAATAATTTAAATTAAAATTTATTGACGCTTAATTAATACTTCAACCACTTTTTTATTAAAACACATATTTTAATTTTATTTTCATATTATTTTTGTTTTTATTTCAAATCGTTTATTTACAATTTAAAGAATTTTTATTTCAGTTTTTTTCTTTTTGTTATTAATTTATTTTTATTATTATTTTTTTTTCTTTTTGGTTGATTTTTTCATTCAGTTTTGTAATCATCATAAATTTCAGTTGTTTTTTTTATGTTTTTGCTCTTTTAATTAAATTAATTTAGTTTTAATTTGTTGTTTTTTGTATTTGTTTAATTTACTATTAACTAGAATGTAAGTTAACTGTTTTAATGGTTTTTCATTCATTTTTTTTAAATTTATTTAATATTTTATTTTTGTTTTAATATCGTTGTTATTTAGTCCCCAACCATGCTTAAATATTTGTTGTTAAATTATTTTCTTAATTAATTATTTTTGTTGTTATTATTATAATAATTCACTAAATAATTTAATGTAGTTGTTTTGTTTTCATTGTGGCATTTTTTATACTTTTATTATAAAATATTTATATGTTTTTTTGTAATTTGTTAATGTTTGTTAAATAATTATGTCATTTATTTTAAATTGTTTATAGCAAATAAAAAATTCTTTTTACATCCTTTTTTTGCTTTTAAATTAATTCGTTCTTAAATTAAAACCTTAAAAAACATATAACTTATTTAATGAGGTTTTTGTAAATTAAATTGTTAAAAGAAAGTAAAATATTGCCTACTAAAAGGGTTTTTTTTTTGTAAATTCTTACTACAAAAGACCACAATTAATTAGTCTATTAAAAAAAATTCTTAATTAATTTAAATTCTATCAAAAGTTTCAATATTTCTTTTTTTCATTGTTCATATTTTTTCCTATTAGTATTAAAATTATGTTAACAATTGTTCATAACTTTCTTTAAATTACATTAAACAATTTTACAAACATATTTAAAGGGATTGACAGAGCATTTTTTTGACAACATTATCATAAATTTAAAATTTATATCTTTGGGTCTGTTGTGTAGGTAGTGTCAATGTTGGGCTCTTCAAAGTATGTTAATTATTTTCATAACATTTTCTCTTTTATGTTTCGGGGAGCTTAACTCAATAAATAGTATATAGTGTTAATCCCTGTAAGTATCTTTATTTTCTTTTTTTAAATTGTGTTGTAAATTTTGATTATAAAAAATTTCCATAAAATATTCTACATCAATTTCTTTGGATTTAAGTGCTAATATAGGAAGTTGTGACATAATTTATACGAATATAATCTTTAATTTAAGGGAATTTTAAAGTGGATTTGAATCACACCAATACCACAAATATTTGAAAATGCGGCATTTTTGGTATAGTCTAGTCCATAGTCTGCTCAAAAGTTTAGTCCATATAATAGTCTGCTGTCTAGTCTATAGTTTAGTCTATTGTATCGTCTTTATAGGAGATCCAGGAAAGAATTGAAAATATACTATAAGCTTTTCTACTATACTCTATAGTCAAGTATATATTAAAGTCGTTAGTCTAGCCTGTAGTCTAGTCTATAATCTAGTATATAGTCTAGTCTATAGTCTAGTCTATAGTCTAGTCTATAGTCTAGTCTATAGTCTACTATAGTCTAGTCTATAGTCTAGTCTATAATCTAGTCTATAGTCTAGTCTATAGTCTAGTCTA
>NC_060951.1:63103018-63164917 GCF_022045245.1 Lucilia cuprina
AGTTCTAGTTCAGTTCTAGTTCAGTTCTAGTTCAGTTCTAGTACAGTTCTAGTACAGTTCTAGTTCAGTTCTAGTTCAGTTCTAGTTCAGTTCTAGTTCAGTTCTAGTACAGTTCTAGTTCAGTTCTAGTTCAGTTCTAGTTCTGTTCTAGTTCACTTTTAGATCAGTTAAATAGTTGGAATTTTCTTTTTATCTACATATGTTCGTATATTAAATCTAAATAATTAGTCTGATTGTTCACCATTTTCAATTCTATTCTGTCAACTAATTTATTGAATTTATTTATGTAAATAAATAATTGCACATTTGCTCTTAATTCAAACCTCTATTAAATAATGCCTGGTTTTGCATTTTTTACATTTTTGATCATATTTGAACTAATATGTAGTATGATTATGGAAATTTTATTTCGTTACTAAGTGGTTTTTATTTCACCCCCTATTATATCATTTACAAACATATGTGTATGTGTTAAGATAAATTAACAGTAGTGCTCGTAACAAATTAAATTCCATTTTTTGTCAAGGCAGTTTTGTTTAGGAAACTTTTTCAGAGACAGGACCTTTGTTATCATATTATAAAGGTTTGTAGTGATAACATCTTGTTTATATATGTATGTATATTAAAATAGAGCAATAAATTCCCATGCTTACAATTCATTCGACAATCCATCCTTACTGCTTATGATTTCAAAAATACACATGTTTATTCATACATGTATAAATGAGGGTTTGTATTACTTGCTTCAAATTAGCAAAAGCACTAAAATAACTGCTTTGCTTAAAGTAAAAACCAAAGCTAACGCAGTCAGCCACAGCAAACACTTTACTACAGCTTGCAGCATTTCTGTTTGTCTTTGTACTGCGCTGCGCTCTTAAAAACTGCGCAGTTAAGAACTGCTGAAGGTCTTTATTTAAAAAAAAATAACCTGTATATGCATGCTTTTCTTTGTTGTGATGTATTACGTTTTTGGATTTGTTATTATAGAATGTTATTTTCTGTTTTCAGTTGTGATTGTTTTAAATTATATGCTATGGCTACAGCTAATAAGTTTATTCGGTTATTCTGCTTGACTTCGCTTGTTAATGTTCTCATAGTTTTAGTTCAGCAAAAATTAAAAAGCAAAAAATAGTAAAGCAAATACAAACCCTGGAATAAGTTTTCGCCTACATTGTATAATTTCTAAAAAAAGGGTGACAGAAATCGTCAACATCATTATCATAGTCGTCAACTAACGTAATGATAACAACATCATCACTGCAAAAAATATAATAATAATTTTATACTCTCTTTCACATGCTCTTCAACAGCAAACAAAATCCCTTATGTTAAATGTCAGTTACGACAAGTTGATAATACCGTGTTATAGATTTTCAATTGTTGTTGAGGTTCTATTCATTCGTAGACACATAAATGTATGTTTGCCCGACAGTTCTTGAAGAGGACAATATTGTGTTAAAAAACATTATCACCTAATTGACATTAATGTACTTTTTGTAATTTAGAATGGAAGTTAAGCGTTACTTAAATGTTACGAAAGTGATATGTAAATAAAATCCTTTGTTTTCTGACAACCAACACCAACTACAGGGTTTTGTTGCAGATATTATTTTTGGCGATTGGGATTATTGTGGTGATGTTGGTGGCAGTTTTGTTGGCAATTTAATAAAAATGTTCATACTGGTATTGGTGGCGTTGGTGTTGTTTTCATGATTTCATATCGCTCATTTACTACAAGACTGTCATAATTCAAAATTCGGGATTTTTGAACTGAGCGCTGTTTGACAAATATCTATTATTGTCGCTAACGTCAAAACTAAAGCCCAACTTTCAAGTATATTTGCTAAGTAAAAAATATGTTTAGTTTCGGATAAGAAATATGCATACTGACTGGTTTTATTTTTCAAATCAGGCGATCAGTTTAAAAGTTATTTAAGAAAATAATAAAATGTCAGAAAAAATTAAATGCTCTTTTACACAAAGTAATGTTTTTTAATTTATGCTGATCTTGTAGTAAATGGGCAAAATGTTTAGAAATAGTAAAAAGTAACTTAAAAATAAATTGACATGTATACATTTTGGGTGCTCTTAGGCTAGAGGTTGCCTAACCAACAAAACAGCAAAAAAACTATTTCAAATAGAAAACCTTCCAAAAATTACACGTAAATATTTAAATTATTTGTATGATACTCGTCACCGTACTCGTACTTGAATACATAACGAAGTGCAAGGGTATGTTGAGTAGTATCTAAATACATATGTAGATATGATGAGATGATTTGGTTGCTGATGTTGTTGTTTGGATTTCAATTGAGTGGATTGCTGCCACAATTTTGGAAATTTAAAAATTCTCTGTGTTTGTGCTGTTGTTTCCTTTTGTGTGGTTAAACCGAATTTTATTTATACTTTCATAAACACACTTTACAATTATTTACTGCAAATCATGTTTTTTCTCCATATGCCACCAACAACCAGCATCAGTTCTAACAGGAAATACCGCGAAAGTGAGGATACTGAGAGAACTTAATACAATAAGTAGATTGATTCAAATAAACACATTTTAAATGGAAACTTATTTGTTGTTAACAAGTGTTGCTAATATATATCTAATTTATTAGTTAGTTGCTGTATGTCATAGATCAAGAAGAATTCTCCAAAAAATAAATTGTGCGTCCTTAGGCTTACGATCTCTGATCTAGTTCTGTTCTAGTCCTGTTCTAGTTCTGTTCTAGTTCTGTTCTAGTTCTGTTCTAGTTCTGTTCTAGTTCTGTTCTAGTTCTGTTCTAGTTCTGTTCTAGTTCTGTTCTAGTTCTGTTCTAGTTCTGTTCTAGTTCTGTTCTAGTTCTGTTCTAGTTCTGTTCTAGTTCTGTTCTAGTTCTGTTCAAGTTCTGTTCAAGTTCAGTTCAACTTCTGTTCTAGTTCTGTTCTAGTTCTGTTCTTTTCTATTTCTGTTCTAGTTCTTTTCTATAATATACTATTATAAGTTTAATTTAAACATTTTTACAACTATTAAACTTTGACCCTTTTAATCATTATGAATATATATCCATTTTAACGATCTCAAAAAAAAATCCCAAATAAATTCCCATATAAATTACAATTTTTAAAACAAACAAAATTGCATGGCATTAATTTCAAGAGTTAAAATTTATTTTTAATTGAAAAAAGAAACACAAAAACAACACTACAATTTAATGCAATTGATAATTTAATAGAAAGAGCAACAAAAACACACAATCACATATGAGTATATAGTTTGAAAGGAAGTGTGAAAAAAAGCAACAACATCAATATAAAAATGAATATGGCATCCATGGTAATGGTTCCAGTAAAATGTATTTTATCCTTTAACATGCATATAAAAAGCGAAATCGGAAAAAATCTGCCAAATTGACTATTTTCCCCCTTTTGCTCTGTTTGCATATTCAGACAACATTCATATGTATGTACGTATGCATGTACATACATATATGTATGTGCCAAATACGTTTGAGTATACAGTGAGAGTCAAAAATGTTATTAAAAGTGAAAATTGAAAAAAATGTAGCATAAGAAGTAGGTCGATAAAAATTAAAAAAAAATATTCTGTTATAATTAATATTTTTAGAAATATTGTTCTGCATACTAAGTTTTTAAAATTTAATAGACACTGTATCTTATTTATAAAAAAAAATTTAACACATACATTGTACTTGTTTATATGTATATTTTTTATATTTTCCCCCTTTTTTCTTTTATTTTTTCTGTATATAAAATAACAATTCAGGTTAAAGAAGATTGGAAATATGTGGCCATGGTATTGGATCGTCTTTTCTTATGGATTTTCACAATTGCTGTAGTTTTTGGAACAGCCGGTATCATCTTACAGGCACCAACATTGTACGATACACGCGTACCAATCGATATTAAATTATCAGAAATTGCATCAACAACAGCAAAACCGAACATTGCCAAACCTGTGTTGTAAATATTTAATAATTATATAATAATGATAAAAATATAAAACAATATAAAATAAATAAATAAATTTAATAAAAAGAAAAAAAATTTATTAATTCAAGACAAAACAAAGTGAAACCTTTCGTTACTACTCATAACAAGGGATACAAATTAAAAAATTATTTAACTCAACAAAATGAATAAATCTATAAAAATAATAAAAACAGAAAATTGTTTAAATAAACTAAGTTAAAATAGTGTTTAAAACAGATAACAAAAAGAAGTTTAACCAATTGGAAAATAGTTATATAAGAAAATATAAAACAGAAAAAGTAAATTCTATGGAAAAGTATATTTAAGAGTACTTTTTACTTTAAGTACTTATGATAAACAAATGTTAATATAAGCAACTAAATTCTATACATAACAAGTAAGGAAATGTTTTATTAGATGGAGCACAAACAAAAAATAATTTAAGAATTAAATTAATAAAATATGTGGCACAGTGGTTTAGAAGAGGAAAAATGGATAGCGTTATTTGTTTTAAACACAAAAAAGAATTTAAAATACATTGTTTACGAAAATTTATGAAGTTTAATTCCAGTTCAGTTCCAGTTCAGTTCTAGTTCAGTTCTAGTTCAGTTCTAGTTCAGTTCTAGTTCAGTTCTAGTTCAGTTCTAGTTCAGTTCCAGTTCATTTCTAGTTCAGTTCTAGTTCAGTTCTAGTTCAGTTCTAGTTCAGTTCTAGTTCAGTTCTAGTTCAGTTCTAGTTCAGTTCTAGTTCAGTTCTAGTTCAATTCTAGTTCAGTTCTAGTTCAGTTCTAGTTCAGTTCTAGTTCAGTTCTAGTTCATTTCTAGTTCAGTTCTAGTTCAGTTCTAGTTCAGTTCTAGTTCAGTTCTAGTTCAGTTCTAGTTCAGTTCTAGTTCAGTTCTAGTTCAGTTCTAGTTCAGTTCTAGTTCAGTTCTAGTTCAGTTCTAGTTCAGTTCTAGTTCAGTTCTAGTTCAGATCTAATTCAGCTCTAGAACAGTTCTAGTTCAGTTCTATTTCAGTTCCATTCCAATTCTAATTCAGTTCTAGTTTAATTCAAATTAACATTTTTTTATTATATATTTAGTTCTGATTAACAAATTTCTATATTTTAAACTGAACATGAAATGAGATTTTACCTTTTTACAAACCACTGAGACTAATATCTAATTTAAAACAATATTAACATTAAAATATATTTATATTTTTTATTATTATTAATACAATTTAAAAACAAAAACCAAAAAAAAGGTAAGAATGATTTTTTATATAAAAATAATATGTAAAATGTATGAATGAATGTATATTTAGAGAATGTTTAGTAAACAAAATTATATACAACAAGAAACTTTCATAAAAAACACAAATTGGTAAATAACATAAGAACAACATTGAGTTTTTTTAAAAAAGGCAAAAAATAAATATTTATAGTATAATTTAAATGTATGAATAAAATTATAAAAATAAAATATTTAGGTAAAAATTGTATTTTTAAGTAAGAAATAAAAATTTATAACATTTCAAGAAAAAAGTTAAAAACTAAAATAAAATATTGTGTAGAAATGTCTTAAGAATTAAGAGAACAAAACAAAAACACAAATATTGGGAATATTTAAATAAAGAGTAAAAAAATTTGTTACATTTATACCATACGAACATATTAATCTCATGCACTTTCATGTTAGCATTCATACATTTAAACAAAATAATTATTAAGCGTAAATTTACAAATTAAACTAATTTTTTTTATAATTATATATTTTCTGTATTTTTTTAGAAAAATATAAAATTTTTTAAAACTTATTAAAATGGAGGTGTACAGTATAATTTATAAAGTTAGTATAGTTTTAGGTGTTATTGTCTTATTTCAGTTTTCGATCAGTTCTATTTCCATTCTGGTTCAGTTCTAGTTCAGCTCTAGTTCAGTTCTAGTTCGATTCTAGTTCAGTTCTAGTTCAGTTCTAATTCAGTTCTAGTTCAGTTCTAGTTCAGTTCTAGTTCAGTTCTAGTTCAGTTCTAGTTCAGTTCTAGTTCAGTTCTAGTTCAGTTCTAGTTCAGTTCTAGTTCAGTTCTAGTTCAGTTCTAGTTCAGTTCTAGTTCAGTTCTAGTTCAATTCTAGTTCAGTTCTAGTTCAGTTCTAGTTCAGTTCTAGTTCAGTTCTAGTTCATTTCTAGTTCAGTTTCTAGTTCAGTTCTAGTTCAGTTCTAGTTCAGTTCTAGTTCAGTTCTAGTTCAGTTCTAGTTCAGTTCTAGTTCAGTTCTAGTTCAGTTCTAGTTCAGTTCTAGTTCAGTTCTAGTTCAGTTCTAGTTCAGTTCTAGTTCAGTTCTAGTTCAGTTCTAGTTCAGTTCTAGTTCAGTTCTAGTTCAGTTCTAGTTCAGTTCTAGTTCAGTTCTAGTTCAGATCTAATTCAGCTCTAGAACAGTTCTAGTTCAGTTCTATTTCAGTTCCATTCCAATTCTAATTCAGTTCTAGTTTAATTCAAATTAACATTTTTTTATTATATATTTAGTTCTGATTAACAAATTTCTATATTTTAAAACTGAACATGAAATGAGATTTTACCTTTTTACAAACACTGAGACTAATATCTAATTTAAAACAATATTAACATTAAAATATATTTATATTTTTTATTATTATTAATACAATTTAAAAACAAAAACCAAAAAAAAGGTAAGAATGATTTTTTATATAAAAATAATATGTAAAATGTATGAATGAATGTATATTTAGAGAATGTTTAGTAAACAAAAATTATATACAACAAGAAACTTTCATAAAAAACACAAATTGGTAAATAACATAAGAACAACATTGAGTTTTTTTAAAAAAGGCAAAAAATAAAATATTTATAGTATAATTTAAATGTATGAATAAAATTATAAAAATAAAATATTTAGGTAAAAATTGTATTTTTAAGTAAGAAATAAAAATTTATAACATTTCAAGAAAAAAGTTAAAAACTAAAATAAAATATTGTGTAGAAATGTCTTAAGAATTAAGAGAACAAAACAAAAACACAATATTGGGAATATTTAAATAAAGAGTAAAAAAATTTGTTACATTTATACCATACGAACATATTAATCTCATGCACTTTCATGTTAGCATTCATACATTTAAACAAAATAATTATTAAGCGTAAATTTACAAATTAAACTAATTTTTTTTATAATTATATATTTTCTGTATTTTTTTAGAAAAATATAAAATTTTTTAAAACTTATTAAAATGGAGGTGTACAGTATAATTTATAAAGTTAGTATAGTTTTAGGTGTTATTGTCTTATTTCAGTTTTCGATCAGTTCTATTTCCATTCTGGTTCAGTTCTAGTTCAGCTCTAGTTCAGTTCTAGTTCGATTCTAGTTCAGTTCTAGTTCAGTTCTAATTCAGTTCTAGTTCAGTTCTAGTTCAGTTCTAGTTCAGTTCTAGTTCAGTTCTAGTTCAGTTCTAGTTCAGTTCTAGTTCAGTTCTAGTTCATTTCTAGTTCAGTTCTAGTTCAGTTCTAGTTCAGTTCTAGTTCAGTTCTAGTTCAGTTCTAGTTCAGTTCTAGTTCAATTCTAGTTCAGTTCTAGTTCAGTTCTAGTTCAGTTCTAGTTCAGTTCTAGTTCAGTTCTAGTTCAGTTCTAGTTCAGTTCTAGTTCAGTTCTAGTTCAGTTCTAGTTCAGTTCTAGTTCAGTTCTAGTTCAGTTCTAGTTCAGTTCTAGTTCAGTTCTAGTTCAGTTCTAGTTCAGTTCTAGTTCAGTTCTAGTTCAGTTCTAGTTCAGTCTAGTTCAGTTCTAGTTTAGTTCTAGTTCTAGTTCAGTTCTTTTTTATTTCTAGTTCAGTTTTAGCTTATTGGTTTACATTTATTTCTATATTACTTCAGTTTTAAAATGCATCTTCAATTTAATTTTTTGCAAATTTTTATTTCAAAATAATAAATAAACACAACACCTCCTCTCTTCCCAATTTTTTAACACATTCTTTCAATTAAATCTAAACTAGTATTAATGAAAACTAAAAAAACAACAACTTTTGTACATATTTCAATTCGAAACTCAAACACAAAGATGTTGAGGAGAAACAAAAAAAAACTATAAATAAAAAATTGAAACTCATACTAAAGCAATTGGTTCTAAAGCTGTAGATTTAAGGAAAAATGGAAAACTAAAAACCAAAAAACTCATACATACATACGGATCAAACAATTAGTTTTTAAAATAACAAGGAATACATTTAATAAATATAAATAAACAAAAATAAATCTAACACTAACTAAAAATAAAAAAAAAAAAAACAAAAAATTAGTAAATTGTACTAATTGAAAATGTTATTTACATTTAAGATAAAAACTCTAAAGTAACGTTTTTTTGTTAATAAATGAAAAATTTAACACAAAAAAAGAAAGAATTTAACAAAAGTTTAAATAAAACATAAATTGAAATAAATGAATAAATAAATTAAAAAAAAAGAATACACACAACAAGAAGAACATTACTGTGTCCACTGCCTTCCCCCCAGAAATAAAAAAATTAAAAAAAAATTATTTAAATATTTACATTTCAACACAACAAAAACATTTATACTTTAAATTTAAACTAAAATCATAAAAAACAACAACAACAACATTAAATTGTAAAATACATAGTTAATGAATGATGAATAAAAACATTTTAAATAAAAAAAGTTTTGGTAAAACAAATATTGCCTAAAATCCTGATTGGCGTGTTAAAACAAAAAACTAATTCTACACCAAGATATTAGGGATGTTGACAAATTTATAGAAATACTAGTTTTATTTATAATCACAAATGATTTCTTAAATTCAGTACATTCGCTATATCAATGCCGAATAAATCCTATTACTACTGCTACCACCAGAAAATATACGTTCCCTTTCATTTACTCTTAACATTCTTTAAAAGTTATTTTGAAAGTTTTTAAATACATTCCACTTGATAAAAATAAAAACGTTAAACTAATTAGAAGCGTTGTGCAGATTGATTCAAGAATGATGAAGAAAATTCCAGGATCATTATGTAATCGTTAGATCCTTGATCTTTAGCAACTAACTGAAGATAATCCCACCGCACAATAGGTAGATATTTCGATTCATTTGTAAATTTTAAAAGTTGTTTTAAACCCTTGTCTGATAGCACATTCTTGATCTTCAGCAACCAACGAGAGTTAGTTTTATCTTACTATAGATATATAAATCGATTAATTTTTCCTGCCACAATCAACTCTACTCCTAAGAAATACACCTAGACCTATTCACAAGACTATTGACTAGACTGCCCACAAGAATAATGACTAGACCAGACTAAAGACAAGGCCATAGACTACAATGTGGGCTAGACTTTAGACTAGACTATAGACTAGAAAATAGACTAGACTTTAGACTAGACTATAGACTAGACTATAGACTAGACTATAGACTAGACTTTAGACTAGACTATAGACTAGACTATAGACTAGACTATAGACTAACTATAGACTAGACTATAGACTAGACAATAGACTAGACTATAGACTAGACTATTGACTAGACTATTGACTAGACTATAGACTAGACTATAGACTAGACTATCGACTAGACTATAGACTAGACTATAGACTAGACTATAGACTAGACTATAGACTAGACTATAGACTAGACTATAGACTAGACTATAGACTAGACTATAGACTAGACTATAGACTAGACTATAGACTAGACTATAGACTAGACTATAGACTAGACTATAGACTAGACTATAGACTAGACTATAGACTAGACTATAGACTAGACTATAGACTAGACTATAGACTAGACTATAGACTAGACTATAGACTAGACTATAGACTAGACTATAGACTAGACTATAGACTAGACTATAGACTAGACTATAGACTAGACTATAGACTAGACTATAGACTAGACTATAGACTAGACTATAGACTAGACTATAGACTAGACTATAGACTAGACTATAGACTAGACTATAGACTAGACTATAGACTAGACTATAGACTAGACTATAGACTAGACTATAGACTAGACTATAGACTAGACTATAGACTAGACTATAGACTAGACTATAGACTAGACTATAGACTAGACTATAGACTAGACTATAGACTAGACTATAGACTAGACTATAGACTAGACTATAGACTAGACTATAGACTAGACTATAGACTAGACTATAGACTAGACTATAGACTAGACTATAGACTAGACTATAGACTAGACTATAGACTAGACTATAGACTAGACTATAGACTAGACTATAGACTAGACTATAGACTAGACTATAGACTAGACTATAGACTAGACTATAGACTAGACTATAGACTAGACTATAAACTAGACTATAGACTAGACTATAGACTAGACTATAGACTAGACTATAGACTAGACTATAGACTAGACTATAGACTAGACTATAGACTAGACTATAGACTAGACTATAGACTAGACTAGAGACTAGACTATAGACTAGACTATAGACTAGACTATAGACTAGACTATAGACTAGACTATAGACTAGACTATAGACTAGACTATAGACTAGACTATAGACTAGACTATAGACTAGACTATAGACTAGACTATAGACTAGACTATAGACTAGACTATAGACTAGACTATAGACTAGACTATAGACTAGACTATAGACTAGACTATAGACTAGACTATAGACTAGACTATAGACTAGACTATAGACTAGACTATAGACTAGACTATAGACTAGACTATAGACTAGACTATAGACTAGACTATAGACTAGACTATAGACTAGACTATAGACTAGACTATAGACTAGACTATAGACTAGACTATAGACTAGACTATAGACTAGACTATAGACTAGACTATAGACTAGACTATAGACTAGACTATAGACTAGACTATAGACTAGACTATAGACTAGACTATAGACTAGACTATAGACTAGACTATAGTAGACTATAGACTAGACTATAGACTAGACTATAGACTAGACTATAGACTAGACTATATACTAGATTATAGACTAGACTACAGGCTAGACTAACGACTTTAATATATACTTGACTATAGAGTATAGTAGAAAAGCTTATAGTATATTTTCAATTCTTTCCTGGATCTCCTATAAAGACGATACAATAGACTAAACTATAGACTAGACAGCAGACTATTATATGGACTAAACTTTTGAGCAGACTATGGACTAGACTATACCAAAAATGCCGCATTTTCAAATATTTGTGGTATTGGTGTGATTCAAATCCACTTTAAAATTCCCTTAAATTAAAGATTATATTCGTATAAATTATGTCACAACTTCCTATATTAGCACTTAAATCCAAAGAAATTGATGTAGAATATTTTATGGAAATTTTTTATAATCAAAATTTACAACACAATTTAAAAAAAGAAAATAAAGATACTTACAGGGATTAACACTATATACTATTTATTGAGTTAAGCTCCCCGAAACATAAAAGAGAAAATGTTATGAAAATAATTAACATACTTTGAAGAGCCCAACATTGACACTACCTACACAACAGACCAAAGATATAAATTTTAAATTTATGATAATGTTGTCAAAAAAATGCTCTGTCAATCCCTTTAAATATGTTTGTAAAATTGTTTAATGTAATTTAAAGAAAGTTATGAACAATTGTTAACATAATTTTAATACTAATAGGAAAAAATATGAACAATGAAAAAAAGAAATATTGAAACTTTTGATAGAATTTAAATTAATTAAGAATTTTTTTTAATAGACTAATTAATTGTGGTCTTTTGTAGTAAGAATTTACAAAAAAAAAACCCTTTTAGTAGGCAATATTTTACTTTCTTTTAACAATTTAATTTACAAAAACCTCATTAAATAAGTTATATGTTTTTTAAGGTTTTAATTTAAGAACGAATTAATTTAAAAGCAAAAAAAGGATGTAAAAAGAATTTTTTATTTGCTATAAACAATTTAAAATAAATGACATAATTATTTAACAAACATTAACAAATTACAAAAAAACATATAAATATTTTATAATAAAAGTATAAAAAATGCCACAATGAAAACAAACAACTACATTAAATTATTTAGTGAATTATTATAATAATAACAACAAAAATAATTAATTAAGAAAATAATTTAACAACAAATATTTAAGCATGGTTGGGGACTAAATAACAACGATATTAAAACAAAAATAAAATATTAAATAAATTTAAAAAAAATGAATGAAAAACCATTAAAACAGTTAAACTTACATTCTAGTTAATAGTAAATTAAACAAATACAAAAAACAACAAATTAAAACTAAATTAATTTAATTAAAAGAGCAAAAACATAAAAAAAACAACTGAAATTTATGATGATTACAAAACTGAATGAAAAAATCAACCAAAAAGAAAAAAAAATAATAATAAAAATAAATTAATAACAAAAAGAAAAAAACTGAAATAAAAATTCTTTAAATTGTAAATAAACGATTTGAAATAAAAACAAAAATAATATGAAAATAAAATTAAAATATGTGTTTTAATAAAAAAGTGTGTTGAAGTATTAATTAAGCGTCAATAAATTTTAATTTAAATTATTTTCTGTTGTTTTATGTTTTTAATTTGCATTTGCAATAAATTTAAACATTTCTTAACATTAAAAAGCTTTTTTCTTTAAGCTTTTTTATGTAAGGATTTTTGTGTGTCCTCAACTAAGTCATCAACCACCAAGCTTTAAGAGCTTTTTATACCCTACATCAATTTAGTTTTAGTCAAAAGTTTTTTGTTTGGAAAATAAAGTAGAGTTCTATAGTTGAAACGAAAAGTCAACTTTTCGACTTTTTGCATTTAGTTAAAAGTCAACTTTTCGACTTTTTGCACTAAGTTAAAAGTTGACTTTTCGACTCTTCGATTTTCGACTTTTTTTCATTTAGTTAAAAGTCGACTTTTCGACTTTTTGAATATTTTTGACCATTTTTTACTTTTTCGAGATTTTTCCGACTATTTTAAAGTTTTTGATATTTTTCCACTTTTTTAAAATTTTTGAATATTTTTGACTTTTTTGGAGTTTTTGACTTTTTACGACTTGTTTCGACCATTCGATTTTGTTTTTACTTTTTTTCGACTTTTTTCTACTATTTTCGAGTTTTAAGCCTTTTCCGGCTCTTTAACTATTTTCGACTATTTTTTTTACTTTTTTCGAGTTTTTCAGACTATTTTAGAGTTTTTGACTTTTTTCCACTTTTTTAAAATTTTCGCTTATTTTTGACTTTTTTGTATTATTTTTGAGTTTTTGACTTTTCGATTTTTTTTACTTTTTTCGACTTTTCTACTTTTTTTGAATTTTATTTACAGAGTCGACATTTTGACTTTTTTCATGAACGATAGTCGAGTTATCGACTTTTTTGGAATAAAATAGTCGACTTCGATTGTTCGAAAGTCGATTTGTAGAACCCTAAAATAAAGGCAGTA
This sequence comes from Lucilia cuprina, assembly GCF_022045245.1. Taxonomy (NCBI): domain Eukaryota; kingdom Metazoa; phylum Arthropoda; class Insecta; order Diptera; family Calliphoridae; genus Lucilia; species Lucilia cuprina. The sequence continues at coordinate 63,116,421 of NC_060951.1, forward strand.
CAATAGACTAGACTATGGACTAGAATATAGACTATACTATAGAATAGAGCTTAGACTAGGTTAGACTAGACTATAAACTACATTATAGACTGGACTATAGACTAGACTATAAACTACCCTATAGACTGGACTATAGGCTAGACTATAGACAAGACTATGGACTAGAATATAGACTAAACTTTAAAGAAATGAAGCAGTAAAATATTTACGATGACAAAAATAATGTTCTACTTACTCTAAAATAACTAAAACAAATCTTTAAAATTTCTTTGCAAAAATTCAAATTTATTGGAAATATAATTAATTTTATTGCTTAACTATAAATTTTCATATAAAACGCAGCTAATCATTTACAAGCACCAATAAGAGAGAAATAGAAATCAATTTAATATTTAGATAAAGATTAAGCTAAAGATTCATAATAGGAAGCTACATTAATAAACAATTGTCATACACAGGCTGGCTAACTAACTAACATAGAATTAATTAATAATAGAATTTTTAACTACACATAATTTGCTAAAAAAATGTATTGTCTTTAAACAAAAACATATCATTAAATTCTATATATAATTTTAATTTAACACTCAGTAGAGATAACATCATCGTTATCATCTTCAGCCTCACTGCCACGCCCCTCTCGTATACGTTTCATTTACGTTTTTAAAGTCATAATACCTATAAATTAAATACAAAATATTTTTTTATATTTTATTGTGTTAAGAATTATTTCATTAAACTTACATTTTATGGCCTGAAAAGCCTTAGCAGAAGAACTTTCGTACCCGTGGCACTTAAGTTACTAGCATTCATTTTTCTTTGAGCCAATTTCACTTCCAATAAGCTTTTTCAAGGCCTTAAAATGCCTATGTTCACTAGAGTCTTTTAGTAAAATACACTTGGCTGCCGAACCCTCTCCCGAACAGTCGACTGGAGAATTGTGATAAATCTGATGATAGAAATATTGCAAGACGGAGAATTCCAAATACTCAAACCATACCAGAGCCATATGACAATATTCAAGATTAATTTAAAATTTTTGGCAAATAAAGTGGGAACTAAATATTTAAATGGCAAGAGACTGATGAAGACATGGGACCTGAAAAGAGAAAGTAAAATGTTATTGTACCACGCTAAGTTAATGTTAAACTACTTACCAAGAGGCTATACGTAAACCCAGAAATATTTGATAGACTAATAAATTTCTTTTGGGATTTTGCAAAGCCAGTAAAGAGAGAATTTCTGTGATAATATTGTAGACTCCAAGACTTAAGTTTACCGCCACGAAGTAGTTTTCGTATCTGGAAAGCAGAAAAGAATTAGTGACGAACAAACATTAAGGTAACAACTGACTAACTAACTACCTAAGTACTTACTAAATAACTAACTACTACCTAAGTAACTAACTAAATAACAATGTAACTAACTAAGTAACTAACTAACTAGCTAACTAACTAAATAACTGCCGTCCACACTAAGAAACTTTTTTGGGAAAATTTGTAACAATGTAACTAACTAAGTAACTAAGTAACTAACTAGCTAACTAACTAACTAACTAAGTAACTAACTAACTAATTAACTAACTAAATAACTAACTAAGAGACTTTTTCGGGAAACTTTTGATTTTGCGTGAGAAAGAAAGAATATCATTCATCTCTCTCGTGTACGGAGTTTCCCGTTCTCGGAAACTTGGTCTGATCTGATTTGTTTCTTTTCATTCGTACAACAAATCTGTTCATTCGTATAACAACAACAAATGTCCACACATAGTTTTTATATGTGGACATTAAGGAAACTTCAAAAGAGAATTAAAAAAAAAGTTTCTCAACAAAAATTTCCTAGTAGGTCTAACTGACTAGCTTAAGTTACATTGCACTTCCCCAACCCTGAAAATATACTTTGTTTCCTTCTTATTCCAGTCTTATTCGGATTTTTGTTAAGAAAGGGCCGTCAGTCGCAATTCAGGTCTGAGTTGGGGAACAACTCTCGCGTCATCGTGATTATTTCTTAAACGCGTTCAGGCTTGTGTTTGTTGCCTGGCTTTCGACAGTTTTGCGTCTCGCTCGCACTGGTGTAATGTATTACTTCATGTAACTGTTCAAAGTTACATGTTGTCTACATTAACCTCGTGCTTTCGTTTTACCTCAAGTGAGGTTATGTTTTATTGGTGGAGACCATAGAATACTCAAACGTTTTTAACTGGTGGAGACCATAAAATACTCACGATATAACCTGGTGGAGACCATTTAAACTCAAATATATACTGGTGGAGACCATTAATACTTTTGATGAAATCAAGTCCGGATGCTCCAACTTCCTATATGAAGGTATAGGTCGGTTGGTGGGGTTTTCTCTGGACAAACGTGTGATAACCTGGCAATATGAGTGCTTGATGCACCGCCATCCTAATCAAAACCCAAAAAAAAAAAAAAAAAAAAAAAAAAAGAAAGGGCCGTGTTTTCGTTTGTGTCCGTAGTAGATCATTATAAAAAAAACCAGCAAACTTTAAAAAGTTGAGAAAAAAAAGTATTTATAATTATAAATTATTCGTAATTCGTAATATCCCGCAAATTTATAAAAATAAAGTGTCAATTGTTGGTTTAAAACGTTGACCGCGCAGTCGCTATAAAATTTTTCCTAAACCGCCTAAACTATCCGAGTGTTGTTGTTTCTACTAAAACTATACAATAGAAATATAAACAATATTACCATGGCGCAACTAATAAGATGAAGTCAATTTAACAGCTTATTAATGTTTTAGTACAAAATAATTTCATCTGAAATTGCAAACATCTTATATAAACAACTTTCTCGAAAAACTAATGCTGTCAAACTTCATTTATAAAAAATTGCATAATTTCGCGTCAATTACCTTACAATTAACACATTTTATATGTGACTTTCTTATACTTGACAACTAACTTTGTTTCCTTTTTATTAACTTCTTTCTTCTTCAGTATTATTAGATTTTTGTTGAGCAAGGCTTTGTTTTTAATAGAGTCAGAAGTAAATAATCATAATTTAAGAAATTTATGAAAAAGAAAGTAAATACATACACTTTTTAATTATAAATTATTTGAAAAATATTAAAATTTATAAATACTCAGTGTAAACTTTCGGTAAATCGTTAATTGTCGGTTAAATGCATTGACAGCGCAGTCGTCTTTTAAATTTTGCCAAATCACGTTGCTTGTTAATTCGCCTCAGTTAACGGTGTGGTTGTTGCTTTTTGCAAAAACAAAACAACGGAAATGTAAACAAAGCAAACAGATGTTCTTAGGAATAAAGTGTGTGTTATTATTTAATTAATTAGTAAAATAAAAAGAATATATTGAAAATATTATAAAATATAGAAAAAATGAATTTAAAAAATGTAAATTACAGAAATACATAGTAATTTACCATTATATGGCCTGTCTTATATTAAAAAAGTGTGTGGTTCTTTTTAAGTAAAAAAGTGAGTGGTTGCCGATTATATCAATTTCAAGTTAAATATACAGAAAACAGCACAAATAAAGACAGGTATATTCTTTAATATCTATATTTACTCTATAAAATGTCTTTTAATTAATTAATACCTATAATACCTATACATATATAATAATTAAATCATAAATTCTTTAAGAAAACTTTTTGTTTACTTAAAATACCTTCTGCCTAAAATTCTTTATTAAAATTAATATAAACTTACCTATAAACATCTATGGCCACCAATGACATCAAATATAAACTCTTAGAAGCCGCTTCCAAATAATCCGATTCCTTAAAGTCCAACATGGCGCCGTGTAAATAAAATGTTATAATAAATATCGAATAAAATTGAAATTTTTCACATTGTTGTGATTTATAAAATATGAGATTTTCCGAAGAATAAAATAAAGAGTAGCGTCCTTGATTTTTTAAAAGTTGCGGCAAAATTACCAATTCATTATAGAAATACAAAAACAGAGTACAGGCTGCATAAAAGGCAATATTCCAAATGGAACGTGCAAATTGTTTGTGTTTGTAATATTTAATATTTGAAGTTTTAAGGAAGACCTGTAAAAAAGAAAAACATATAAATTATTGAAAATACTGTTAAAAAAAAGTGATTTTTATAAATTTAAAAAGAAAAGTGTAATACAACTATTGTGATTATATATTTACTGTTTTATTGTGAATGATTTTTGTTAGTATTTTTCAATGTTTGTTTTGATTATAGTCTTCGGCCTAAATATATGGTTTTGTTGTTGTTTATTCATTATTTTGCAATTTATAACTTCAGTGGTGTTACATTAACGCCGTTTAAACGCCGTCAGTTGTTTTTTAGTAACAAAAATTAAATACATACTTCAAATATTATTTACATCTGTTATTTGATCGTATTCGATTAACTTATTATAATACCTTATGCAAAAACGATTATTTAAGTTAACGGTGGTTTACTATAATACACTTTCCTATATTAAAACAAGTTTTAACAGCCATTGTTAACTTAGCAATCGGTATATTTCTAATTAAACTGCATCTTTATCATGTAAAATTTTGTTCCGCGCAAATGTCATCCATCAATGAAAATTGGTTATATAATTGATTTTTAAAAAAATATATATCGTAAACTTGTCACAGTAAAAGTTATATTTACAACGTAATTGCGAAATGTATTCAAAGTTTTCAAAAATTGTATAGAAGTCATCAATCACCCTAATGAGTATCAGGATGCTTTAAAAAAAAAAAAAAAAAAAACATATTATGAGAATTTAAAATCGGTATTATAGATGAAACCTATAGATAAAATCTATATTTGTTTTATTTGTATTGTTAAAATAATCTTTTATTTAAATAATATTTAATGAAACTATATACCTTCTTTCGTCTTCGAAAAGTGTATAAGTCATCAATATATTAATTCAGGAACAAACTTATTTATATATAGATTATACAACCTACTAGACAATCGCATACATTATTTAATGAACTTATGCACTGGTCCAAGGAGATGTCAATATACATATACATGTACAATATACATGTTAAAAGCTGTTGTAGATCAGCAAATAACCTCAAAAAACTAAACAATAGACCAGTCCGTCTATGGACCATATAATAGTCCACAATCTAGACAAATGAATAAGTCTATTGAAAACAACAACAGACTAGAACATAAACTTTTCTCCTTTTAAACTGATATATGTCCAATATTTCGGAATAATATAGAATTATATTAATGGTTTAATTAAAAAAACAAATTTAAATCCTAATATATAAAAATCCTCTAATGAATCAAGCAACGGCGTTAAACTTTTTGTCACGTCTTTGGACTATATTAAAGATTACACAGGATATATAGTATATTTCATTTTTGTTGATAAAAATAACCGAAATTTCTTCTTTCTTACACATCTTTTTCTTATATAAAACTGTCTTGCACTTTGCTATACCCTGAATCTATTTCCGTCACACCCAAGTGCAATACAATACAAACAAGTGCATACATCATATCGAGTATAGTTTTTCATTTGCTCACCTGAAATAATTTCTGAAATCCTACAAAGCCAAAACTGAAGAATAGAAATATCCAGAACATAGCATTCACCAGGTAATTGAAATTGATATTCTCCACTAAAGCATCAAATCTTTCGCTGGTGATGATGTATTTAAGAGGCAAAAATAAATTGCTCAGCTCTTCCCAAATGGTGGGCTTAGCGGTACGCATATCCAATATAGAACTCATTTTGTTAATAGATTTTCTTAACAATTGTTTCGGATTTTTATAAAGATTTATTCCAAACTTTTTATTTAATATTTTTCTTTAATATTTAACTCATTTTTATTTTGATTGAACTATGTTGCACTTGTAATCCTTGTTGCAGCAAAATTGAAAATTTTCTTGTGATTAAAAATAGTGTTTGGTCTATTTTTAAACATATGTTTGTGTTTTTCATAATTTCTTTTATTGTTTACTTCGTTGCGTTGGATTTTTGACATCAACTTAAACTGGCGTTGCCAACTGTTACAAATTGAACAAAGTTGCCAGTTTTATTGATAGAAACCGTTAAATATTAGAAGGATGGCAATGGTAAAACAAATTAAAGTTTTAATAATAATGTTTATAATAATAAAAACTTTAACTTAATCTAAAGCTAAGCAACAGCCATTTAGCTAAAATTACTAAGGCTGCCCCTCATCCAGTGCAAATGTTTCAAACTATTATAGACAAAGCAAAACCACAATTATTAATCATGAATTTGGCCACACAAGACAAGTAAGCAAATAACAAATAAATTTATGAATTTCAAAAATGTTGCTTTATTCTAACTGTTTAGTACATATGGTGTTCTCAATCGTTCCGTGGTATATCGGGGGCTTTCCCAGGATGAACCTACCCCACACATCTGCTTTGTTACCGAGAAAAATTCCCATAAATATCAAACTTTACGTGAAAATCCTAAAGTTGCAGTGACTATACTCTGTTCAATTCCCGATATTGAATTGTGGCAAATTCGTTTATTTAATGCCGAAGCTGTTGAAATAAATGATAAAGAAATCTTAAAGAAATTCTGGCTAGAGGAACCTTTATATGCCAAAATCCGTAGTCATATTTGTGAATGCGGCAAACCTAATGAGGGCGAGGAACTTGATCGAAAATATCAAGAAATTTTAGAACTTTACGAAAGGGAATCTAAAGAACCGGAACAAACGAAATCATAGTGAGTCTTTCAGAGAATTAGTAGAATATTCGGATATTTATTCCTTTTTAATTATTTCATCTAGTACTGCTTTTAAAATAATACCAAAAACATGGGATTTTTACAAAAGTGAACCCAATAAAATTGCCGATCGTGTGCAATATAAACTAATTGAGGGAGAAACGGATAAATGGCAAGTTTATCATGTTGATGCCTAGACTTGCATGTCTTATATATAACTTTTATTTATTTCACAAATATTTATTAAATACATAAAAAAAACTGCAAATAAATGTTTTTATGCAGATTTTCGATCTTTTTTTAAACGGAGAGTTATTATAAAAATCGATTTGTGGTGAAAAATTAAGGAGATTTTTCATTATTGTACATTATTTGAGGGTTTATATTGTTTTTAAGTACAACAATAAGGATTTACTGCCGATGTTATAGATGTTTGCTGTTTAGCTTATTACAGTCTTGTTTATTTGATTTACAGCCGATTTCTTAGTATTGAAAATGGTTAAAATCGGTTAACATATGATTCCAAACCACATAGGAGTTCGGGCTAGGAAATTGATCCCCTCTTACAGAAAATAACTTTTTTCAATAAAATTTATTTGTTATTCGATTTTTATTCCTCACCCGAAAGAAAGAAGACAGACAATTGTAAATGTAATATGAAAATTAATAAAAACTTAAATTTAAAATAAAAATTATATTGTAAAGTCATTTTTATGATTATTTTAATAAAAATTGTATTAATTCTTTTGGAATCATACTTTTGCATTTCTTGCTCAAGTTTAAACCTCCTTACGGAGGTTAAACTAGCAAACAAAATTAGCTGTTTGAGGGCGGATTTTTCAGATAAAGATAATCTTTATTCTTTGTTTAAACCTAGTTTAATATATGTTTTGTGTTTTTCAATAAACAGTAACGTTACTTATTATCTTAGTTTAACTGAGTGTTATTGGCCAATTAAACTTAAGTTATAAGTGGGAAAACACAATTAACAAAAACAATGATTTCGGAAGAACAAAAACTTAATATTTTAAGTAAATTGCATTGTTTTGTTTTATTTATTGTTTCATTTTACAAAATTATTATTTGCAAAAAAACAGCTGTTCATTGTTTTGTTTTTGAGTTAAAAGTTGGCAATAATAACAAAGTTAATTGAACTTAAATCCAAAACTGAAAAACACAATCATCGTTTAAAGTCCGCCCAAATTTGTTCCGAGTTTAATCTAACAGCAAGTTAAGCCTAGTTTAACTGAGTAGTAAGAAACCCGCCTTGAGTATTCAAAAACAACTTTCGAAGATTAATTTTATTTTAATCCCCAATCCTTCACCTAAAGATTGGACCTTAGCGATTTTAAACTCATATTTAAACAAAAACTTTGTATCTTTATTAAAAATATTATTAATCAAAAACATACAAACAATAAATAAATGTAATTTAATTATGTGTCAGCTTTAAATAACAATTTCTAGTAATAAATACAATAATGTTATTGCCAAAAGAAAAGATTAACTTAAATACAATAGCTGTGTCCTATTCCTTGCAAGATTTACAGGTTTTAATAAATATTGACGCATTGCCAATTCCGATTAAAAACTATAAGTCTAACGAGAAAAGGAACCGAAAAATTACTTACAAATTAAAAACAAAAAAAGATAATTCTTCTTTGTACATTCATTATACTTTCATTCATTCGATCATTCGATGGATTATTGAAGAAAATATTTTAACATTTAAATTATTTGCAACTCATTCATACTTTTGTTATATTTAGTTTTTTTCTTTTTTTATTAAAAATTAATTTAGTTTAATTTAGATATATGGGAAATTTTGTATTGTTATAAACCTAAAATTTGGACGGAATGTATTCACGCTACAATCTCAACATCTTTATAGATATTTTCAGATAAATACTGAATTCATTTAATGCTTTGAATTCTAATTCTGGACTTTTGAAACATATTTGAAGAATTTATTTAAAATCTCCTTTAATTTTTTTTAATCAGTTTTATACTTAAGTTACTAATTTGGAAAATAAATAGTTTCAGTATTTAAATTTAGTTACATTTTAATGTGAATTTTTTTAATGTTTTTGGGTTGAGATTTAACCTGTGGATATATCTAATTACAAGTCAAGACCTTGCTTTTCCAAAGGTATTACTATAAGTCTAACATAATTTGTTCCAAATTATTTTCATTTGAATTAATTTTGAAATCACCAAACTGTAGATTAACTTATATTAATTAATATAAATATGCCTTAAACTTAAGATTAAACAAAATTACTTTAAATTTTACGTATCAGTAATCAAAAATAATCTTTAAACATTAGTTTATATACAAATACCTACGAGTATATAAATATAGTTAAGTATATTACATTAACAATCGCTAAACGATACTCTATGATGAATTAACCGTTTCACGTATCCAAGCCGCATTCGAAGATATCTTATCATACATTCTTGGCCTTTCGACACCGGAAGCAGCACAAGCTATTCGCCATGAGGAGACACCGACAAGGGCCCATTGATTAGTACCAGGTATGAGACACTGTACAGGAGCTCCAGCATATTCTTCTTGCTGTAAAATGAAATAGAAAGAAAAAAGGTTTTGAAATTTAAGAAATTTAGTTCCAGAATTAATATATTGCAGAAAATCAAGCTAAGGAAATTTGTTTATGTTTCAAACAAGTTTCAAATACTCTTTCTGCTGTAAAATGAAATAAAAAGAAAAAAATTTTGAAATTTATGAAATTTAGTTCTATAATGAAACAATTGCAAAATATCCGTTTAGAATTTATTTCTTAAAACTAGAAGAACGATTCTCTAGGTGAAAGTGACAGATTCGAGAAAATTTTATAAATTTTATTAAGTTTATAAAACTTAAAATTTTTTATACAAACTTATTTCGTTTTAAGAAAACAAGTCCATATCGAGAAACCCTCTTTATATAATGCCGAATTATCGTTTACCAGATCTAATAGAAACTAAGCTAAAATATATAAATCCTTTTCTCGATATCGAATGTCATCATCTCATATAGCAAATTTACGATCAAACTTGAACATTTTATTTTTAAATTTATTCTCCAAATCTCTTTTTAAATTGAAACTTCATTGTTGTCTCAGTTGTACGCCTCCTTTTCTATGATTTATTTTGTAAAGAAATTGTAATTTCTTTTCCAGGCTCTTACCTGACTATGAGACAATTGTCTTACTTCCTTAGTCTCTATAGAGAATAAAGAGAGTAACCGATATAAATCACAACACAAATAAATCATCAAGATAAAGATTCAAAAATAACAATAAATCCTTAAAATGGCACATACTAAAATATTTCCTGATAAGGGTTGCATCTTATAATAATATCTTTTAGTCTTCAAAATATAATTGTTTTCTAAGTTTACAATAGTTTACTCTTTGTTTCGAAAGATTAAAGAGAGGAAAGGTAAAATTATAGAAATAAGAGAAATTTTCTTTTTCTTAAAAAAGTTTGCCGCAAAAATAACGTACGTGCCATTGTATTTGTAAAAAAACAATATTTTGTTTATAGTACGTGACACCAGTTGTTGTCGCTCATTTAATTAACTGCAAACTGCAGGATATCGGGATTAATATTTCATAAATGTAACAATAATTTTTCATAAAGTAAAATAATATTCACTTAATCAAATGAATCCTATTGACACTTTACACGTGTCTGAATAATTGGAGAAATTTTAATTATAAATCGAATCATTTACATATTATAAATATGAATATTTTAACAGATTTCAATTCATTGAAGCAATTATTAATCCTCCAAATACGGGTTAATATAACGCCCATGATCGGAATTTTCGCTCTGAATTCTTCTGAAATACTTAAGTTAGAACGTAATTGTGACAACATATAAAACAGAATCTGAAAGAGATGATCACTTGAATCTCCAAAAATCTGTTTTCCTATTCGGGAGGTACTGTTGTATGGGGACTTAGCGAAATAATAGACCGATTTAAACCATTTTCTATAAATTTTCATAAGCCTCCATAGAATATGAAAGAGATGATCACATGAATCTCCGGAAATCTGTTTTTTCCTATTCGGGAGGTACTGTTGTATGGGGGCTTAGCGAAATAATGGACCGATTTTAACCATTTTCAATAAATTTTCTTAAGCCTCCATAAAATCATAATCCGTAGAATTAAGGTGAATTTCTGAGTGTCGCACTATCAGATCCTTATCCATTCTTTTATTACATGCTACAACTTATTGAATTAGGGTAGAAGGTGGATCAATTGCCATAGGGGCACATCTGTCAATGCGAATAACTTGAAAACCGAGTAATCGATTTTATCGCATTATTAAATTTTGTTTTCGTTTATCGATTATCTATCATCCCTGCAAATTTGAAACATTAACTTTACTTATGATGGGAGGCAGACATGATTAATTGTTTTTCAAAGGGCTGTGAAAATATATCACTGTGTGAACTTTTTGTGCTAACTTTTTTAGTTTTTTGATAGAAAAAATATATTGGTCAGTATTAGAAAGTCAATAATAGTGAACAATAAGACATAATAAAATTTTCGATAATATTTGAAGCCCGAAAAAATTGAAACTAAACCCCAGAACTGCGCCAAATATATGTAATGCTTGTGATGTAGAACAAAATTTGGTTAAGATATAGAAAAAATCAGTAATATTTGTTTTAATCTTTTTGTTAAGTTTTGTGAAATAAACAATAAATATCTGATTTATTATACTTTGTTTAATGAATTAAAGTATAAAACAGCAAAATAAGTTTTTATTTTTGTAATTTTTTATTTTATTTTAGTAATGACAAATCTGCCCCATCCCCTTGGCGAATTTACCCCTTGGATGGGGCGGTATCGCCGGTTTTGGTCAGTGAGGAAAAGTTAAAAACTAAATGACTTAAGAAAAATGTAAAGGAATAAAACTAAAGCCAACATATCTAAGTATCCGAACCAAGAAAAAAATTAATAATATGTATTGTGGTTTTAATTTGAGGCCCCCTAAAAAAAGTGGCGTATGGCCCCCCTTCTACCCTATATTATGCTAAATTTTACTATAATAATATGGGCCCTGTAAAACTTATTGCAGTACATTATCCATGTACATAATCCCAAAACTACTCCCCTAAGTAGTCTCTTGTAATGCAGGTCAGTCTGTATTACAAAGGACTATGGTGCAGATTATGCACTCCTATAATTTTATGAAGTTAATCGTTTTGGTTTTATTCTATATGGATTACTTGGATGAGTTTTGAGCTCAGCACAATTGAATTATTTAGGAATGTATTTACTGGTCGCTGTGTTAAAGATTTGTTGACCTGTGTTCCTTATCGTTCCTCATAAAATTTTCTTAAAGATATCGGTTTTTATAAAACATGTTTAGTTAAAATTTCATTTTTGTATTGGTTTTAAAGTGATTTCTAAGTTACTTATCTAAAAGGGTATAGGATTTATTATGGACCGATACCCATTAAATTTCTTCTTTTTTCATATAAATCATATTTATATTTGGGTTTTTAAACCAGTTATGAACCAGTATATGACTACTTTTATATACCTCTGTTTATATACTACAGTGCTTTTAACCCAGGGACGGACATGGTTAGATTGTCTTAGGACCTATGTATATAATTTTGTGGATTTGCGACCAATATTTCGTTTATATAGGCTTAAAAATGAATGATACTACTATTTTGCTAAAACCCAAATTTTTTAAATTATAAATAAAAATAGTTTATTAATAGAAAATATATTTTAGAAAACTATCTTTTTTAGTAAAAAAGATTGTGAAAACAAGGAACTTTTAGTAACACAAAAAATTAATTTCATAAGACCTAAATTTACACTTGTTATTTCCAAAACAACTGACAAAATTTAGCAGATGTCATAACATTGTAATGGTTCGTGGTGGAGTCAACCAAATATAAAGTTACTCACAAAAGATGAGTCTCTCACTCTCACAATCTAAATAGTAAACAAAAAAATGAATCATTTCAAACATAACGGCTATGACAAACAGAAATGAGCAAAAGCATGCTTATGCATGAATGTTTTTGTTTACTACATGCAAAGAAGTAAGTACATATGCACGTACCGTATGTTCAATGCTCATAATTACAATGTCTAGTAGCTCAACAAATGATGAAATAAATGCAGCCGTAAAAACAACAACAATTAATTCAATAACGTAGAAGAAAGAGAATGAGAACGAGAAATTTACTCACTTGTGGATCATTAATAATAAACAAGAAATACTAAACGAGATATGAATAGGGTAACTTTTACTTATATTCTTATAAATTGTCGTCTGACTAAGAGAACCCTATTCAAAACATGTTTTGTTTGTTTATCAAATTTGAAATGAAATAGGGTACCATTCTACCTAAATTCTCTAAAGATAAATTCGTTATAGGCCTGCTGCAACCTTAATCCTGGCAGGGGTTGTTTTGTTTGTTACAAAACAGGAATAGTGTAGAGAGTTCATGTGCCATATGACTACCTGCTTAATATTTGTTTCACTCATTTCTCTTTTTATCAGATTAAATACAAATACATTTAACTACAGCTACAGCTACAGAAATTTTGGTTTAAATAACCAACACATTTCAGTATTGAGCTACAGTTGCAAACTAAACGTTCTAAAATAAACAACTTATTTTAAAGATACTTATTATAAATTTGTGAAAAAAATTAAAGATATGGCTTCAAAAAATTGTGTTAAAATATCCTACAAAGGTCTAACGCGCCAAGTTTTATGTGATACCAAATTTCAATATGATGAACTTTTATCAACAGTTATGGATAAATTTAATATTAATAAAAACCACAAATTGGCCATTGATTTCTATGATGAACAGGGTCATAAATACAACAAAGATACATTTGAATATTTTCTACTATTATTTCCTAATCCACAAAAAATATTCTTCATACGTTTGGATTCCTCGAAAATAATAAATCTAACTGCAACAGAAGTCGGCCACTCTCTAATGGATGAAGATGATCGTAAGCCTTTCGGTAAATCGAAATTAAATAATAAACAGACAGATAAACAGGAAACGGATAGTTATTGTGAAGCTGTTCCGGTAAGAAGACAAAATTGTTTTCTTGGAGAAATGCCCACAACAACAATTACACAACAGCTAAACAGTACTTCTCATACTCGAAATACCTCTTCAAGTATGACTTTGGAAATTGTCAAAAGAATGCGTCTTCTTAAACAGAATTCACCCAAAAAGAAACATTTAAATAGCCCCACAGTTTTTAAACGTTCGATGAGAATTTAAAGCAGATTTCATGTAAAAAAAACTAGAGTTTAAGTTATAACTATCTCATGTTTAACAAACCCCGAACTGAACAATAAGTTTAAAACTAAATTTAAAATCCTATGAAATATTATTTTAATTTTTATCTATAGAATATAAGTACTATTTAAATAAGTGATATATAATTAATAGTAAATAAGCAAAAAAAGAATGTATATAAAAAATTTTATATGATACTCATTGATACCATTTTATAGAAGAAATATATATTTATTTATTCTCATTTTCATCCAAGATATATAATTGGGTTTTAATTTTAGTTAAATAATACGATCGCTAATTGCTAATCTTTAATGGTTTTACAGAAACGGTTTAAAAGTATTCTAGATTTAAAATTACATACTTCACCAAAACATTATATTTGGAATGCAATCTGCATATAGAATATGAATTAAAATTTTTACGTTAGACTTTACGTTGGAATCTCTACGAGAGGTGATATGTGATCTTGCTAAAGGACATCTTGTTTGATCAATTATCACATAATTTTTTAGGTTATTGTTTTAACACTGAGTAATTAGGAAATGAAAGAAGTTACGATCAAGGAGAAACATTACGACCAATTTACTAAAGTATCAAAAATTGCAACCGACGATCAGTTATCTAAATGTATTGACAAATTCCTCAATAATATTAAACTTATTTTGAAAAGATAGAAACTCAACAATTTCTAAATAAAAGGTTTACTTCATAAAAAAGGTGGACTTCATGTTGGACTTCTTCGAAAGCTATACATCATCCTTCTTTAGAAGATCTTGATTGATCTATTACCAAATAAGATTGTTTAGTTCTAAATATATTTTTTAAGAAATTAGGATCATGAAGAAAATTTACGATCGATTTTAGTCGATCTCATATTGGTCCCCTGAATGTGATCGATATGACTGTAAACCGTAACCTTAGTAAACGTTTGCCACAGGTCTTAAAACATTGATGGCATTAGTATTTGCTATACATTAGATCCACAATTGGTTCAAAATTACTATCGAGTTTCACTGGGAAACACACACCTTGTACTTTCTCTAAGGAAAAATGATCCGAAAATTCACACAAATATGTTTTTCAGGAGAATATTTAACATTGTTTGTAAGATTCAATCTTATACAATCGAAATATTTCTGGAATCTGGGGATCAAACGATTGTTAAAACCTACCTAAATTGGTCAAAATATTTTCGACAATATTTCGAAAGCACAGGATGATTACATTGAACAACAAAGAAAGCAGATGTTTAAAGAAAATCTGGCAATCAACAAGTTGCCAAATAAAATCCTCAAAAGAATTGTAAACCAGTAAGTTTGGAAGAAATTGTGATGTTGCTATAGAATGTTGTAATCCTAACCAATTAAAAAATACTTATATCAATAGTAATACCAACTTACCGTACAATCATGTTTCTGATACGTTGCCTCCGTACACATACTATTCACCGTGGCAATCGAAATATTTTCACACGCCGCCATATCGCCGATTTTCAATTGAACACGCTGCAGATGATCACGTTGTCGTGACCAACCCAACGTATTACAATTTGTCCATGTCTGTTCGGGTTGTGTTGTTACTGGTGCCACTGTTCTACTCACTGAAGCTGCTGAACTAGGAGCCGATGTTTGATTAGTCGCTGCAGCACCTGCTGCATTTATGCCATAATAATTCATTTGTGGTGCACTTTCTGGCAGAGGATATGAATCTAAATTATATTCTTCTATATCATCAACTAAAGCCTCAGCTTGAGGCATTTTATAAGCTGATGTTTCATACTCTGAACTATAGGGATTGCTGGTGTCTTCATTGGACTGGTAGAAATTTGGTGATTCGAAATATTGTTGTGTTTCGTGTTCTAAACGTTTAATAGTTTCACGACCTTCTAGACGTTCTGCCTTGGGAACATAAGAACGTCTTTGTATTTGTTGGTCCTGTTTTCGTTGAGACTCATCAGGTAGGCAAATGGGCCGCACATGATCGGAGTAAACAACTGCTGTTTCTAGACGTATAAGAGCAGCGGTGGAACCTTCTACAGGACTTTTTATCATGCCTATTATGCGTCTACGCTGTGTCCAGGGAGCTTTTGAGGCCAAACGCACCGAACCAAAGACAGCCATCCAAGTGGCACGTGGTTGACCTTGGAAACAGGATTCAGTGGTTAAAACCCAATCTTGAGAAATCTAAAATATATATAAAAATTCACAATTAATAAGTGAACAAATAGTGTCTTAAAAGAGAGAGATTTTATTACCAAGGTGCCATCGCAAACATGCACATCTTCCCTATATAGGGCGGCCAGCCAAGGCCAATCTCCCGAGGCAGACATTTTGGGCAAAGTTAAATGTTGTTTACCCGTTAGCACTGACTGCACGCCACACTGTAGTTCTCCACAACCTACATACAACACTTCACGCTTGGGACAATGAGTGCGTACAAATGATATTTCCGGAGCATGAGGATCCAAAACGCGAACATAGTCATCTACATTCTCGTTATCGGTTTGTACTTCAAATATTTCCACTGATCTATAATGAAACAATAAGTTATTTGTTTCATTTTTTAAAAGAGAATCCAACTTACTCATAACCTAGAGATTTACATAAAGATTCTGCCACAGTTTGTCTCACTATTAGTTTACTATCTCCTTCCAAACCCTCAGCACATAATTTTCCTACCGAACCCTTTTCGGAAAATACAGCAAAACCTTCAGAATGAAATCTAGGCAGATAAGGAACCAAAGGTTCAGGATTGTTCAAATCTGCTGCCAAAGGAGCTATAGAAACTGTTAAAACAATTTAATTAAAAAAATGGCTTTAAGTCTTACAACTTCTTGCTCAACTTACGACAATCTTTTTCATCTGAACCATCTGGACAATCGGCTTTACCATCACAACGTGCTTTGCGAGGTATGCAAGCTCTGCCTCTACCACAATATAGGGAATTACTGGTACAAAACGTACACGTTCTTTCATCTGACAAATCTGGGCAATCGGCAAAACCATCACATAAACGAGGACTTTGAGCGTTATTCTGTAGATCATTAGCACAACGAGGCTTGTGACGACATGACTGTATGCCCGTGGCTTCCGGGAACCTCTCACAATCAAAATATTTTTGGAATCTGTGAGGCAAACGATTACCACAACCCTTCATAAATTGTTCACAATATTCTCGACATATAGCTCCGGCTGTAGGTTCTAAATTTGCATGTGTTTCACAGGGTGGTTGCATTAAACGACAAACAAAATCGAAAGCTTCACGGAAACACTCGCCATCAACTAATTCACGGAATGAAATGACATCGGCCTGAACTTCTTCAAAAGAATTGTGACCCAGTAAATTTGGATATGTGGTAATGTTATAGCCTATCGAACGACAGTAGTTTAATTTTAAAGGTTCACAACGTCTCGGCTGCTTAGGAGTGGTGGTGATATATTCCGTAGTTTCATCATCACCGCCCAAGGGAGATGAAGACATAATGGGTTCTTCTATTAAGCCTGTTACTTCTTTAATGCTAAGACTTCTAGGATCCACAGTGATATTACCAAAATATCTAGGATGAGCACTGCTAAACTCCTCGCCAAATAAAGCCAATAGATCTGCAGTGGACACTAAACCGGCATAGGGATCGAATATCATATTAAAGTGTACCAATATATCGCTGGTGTCTTCAAATCTAAAAGAGACAAAAATATAATTAGCTTTTAAAAGTAAGAAACATGTTTTCTATATTACCCATCTAAAGCCAATATCTCACTGCCATCATAGGCTTCCTTTAGATCCGAACGTCGTACCAGCAGATTAATACGCTCACGATAATCCCTCGATTTTTGTTGAAATCTCAAAGAGTTTTGATTCGCCAAATCCATAGACCATTTATCGTTTAATATTTGAAATTTACCACGAAATACACGATCCGATAAAGGTTCTGGTTTGAAATAAGTATCTGGAATTGAGATTTATTAACTGAACTATATAAAATTCCTTAAATGTTTTGAGTTTTAAATACAAACTTACATCCCACATATACAAATACTCCAGCCACCAAAAGAGCGACTAGAAATCCTGCTATAACCGCACAGCCACATTTCTGACTATCACCCAATTTACGTCGCGTAAAACGTATATCTGAATCTGTGGATAAAACCGATTCGGTTTTTTTCCTATGACCCGCACTGGGCAAATGATGGATGTGACTGTGATTGTGACCACCATTTAAATGATGGCTGGGTATATCGGCCACTACCACACCATTGCCGTTACTCGTTCGATTTGGTGAATGACTGTGGGCTTTGTGATGTCGGGTACAACGTGTATTGTGAAATACTTTTGGAACTGATGCTGTGCTTTGTGTGGAATTGCCATTTGAGCTGGTTTCGCGGGGAGAACTTGAATTACTGGAGATGCCCTGAAAAGGAAATGAAAACAAGTGGTTAAAGTTTTCTTACCAAAACCAATTATAAAATTGTAACAACACTTAGGATTGCGTTTAAATCAAACTAATTGACCATAAATAAGCTATGGTTTAAACACAGCTTAATTAATCTAATATATTCATACTTAAGACAATTTCAAAAAGGGGAGACTGCAATCAGTACCTCCATAAAAATAGCACTAATAGCAATTATAATTACAAAAATGAAAAATTAAAACAACTCTTAAGTAAAATTACAATTAACGTTTATTTCCCCCTCTGAAGAAAGAAAATATAATGGAAAAAAATCATCAATTCATAAATTTTTTTCAAAATTTACATCATACAAAACTTAATAGACAATTTGAAAAACCAAAAAAAAAACTTCAAATAAAGTTGATTAAACGATGATGAGATGTGCTGGCATGCAAATATAAAAAAATATACATTTAAAAACCTATTTGTATTCCAGATACAACCATCCATCCACCCATTCACTAATCTATCTATCTGTAACCAAACTCTTCTCTATTTGTATCTATTTTGTTTTGAATGGAAAAAGATTGATGGCATGAAGACACGAAATAATTTATTAATTTTTTTTCAGCATTAGACGTATTTTAGCAAATTATTAAAGTTTAAAAGCACACCTGAAGTGGGATTTCAAGCAGATTTTTGATTTTTGTTTTTTTTTTTTGGAAAAGAAAATTTTAAATTCCACAAAGTAAAAAATTTTGATTGTAATTACAAAATGAAAAGAAACTTGAATGAACTCTTATTTGTATTTAATAAAGTGACGAAAATATTTTTTGCTTCATAGTTGAAATGTTTTGGTACTTTTGGTACCTGGTTAACCGGAGTTAATGTCTATTTTGTTTTCAATTACTTTTTGCCAGCCTCACCGGCTTAATGTTGTCCAATGGATATTAAATTTACCCTTAATACAACTTATAAATTTCATATACATACTTATAACAAGTAACATTCGGCTATGCCGAATCTTTTATACCACCTTCAAACCGTATACCTTAAATTAAAAGATTCCTTAGGGGATTTTGTTCGTAATAAACTTGTTTTTGTTATATGCGAGGTACGTTCCCACGACAATCGGTTCTTCGCACCGGAACGACGCTGAGTTCAACATATGCGAGGTAGGGGAAATTATGGACCGATCTTTACAAAATTTAGTAGAAATTCGTATAAAACATGTCGAATGGCATCGCTGTACTCGCATTTATAAGTGAGCGTTAAAGCCATTTTCTGATGAACGTTTTATATGGAGGGGGTTTGAGTAGTGTTAATTATGGTCCAATCATCATAAAATTTTGTAATGACAATTTGGTTTGTATAATACTTGTCTAAGTCGAATTTGAAAATCTGTAGAAAAATCCAACTTGGACAAAGTTTTCCATAGAAAAATCGATTTGAGACAACATTTTATATAGAAAATTAAAATTATATTAATTATATTATCTTGTTTGGGACAAAATTTGCGAAAACAGCTTCAGTTTGTGGCAAACATTTTTGTATGAAATCTAATTTGGGACAAAATTTTTCTGTAAAAAATTAGATTTGGGACAACTTTTTCTATAGAAAATCATATTTGGGACAAAATTTTCTTTATAAAATCTTATTTAGGACAGATCTTTTATGGAAAATCTGGTTTACAACTAAATTTTTTAATATGCGAGAAAATTTTTTCTTTAAGACAGAATCTTCCATTAGAAATCTTTTTTTTTTTGGGACACAATTTTTTAAATTTTGTACAGTTTAATTTTTTTTATAGAAAATCAAGTTTTTTATAGAAAATCTAGTTTGCGAAAAAATTTTCTGGAAATCTTGTTTAAGAGAAATTTTTTATAGGAAATCTGTTTAAAATCTAGTTTGGCACAAAATTTTCTATAAAAAAATCCGGTTTGGAACAAACTTTTCTTTATTTGGGACAAAACATTCTTTATAAAACCTAGTTTGAGACAGATTATTATAGGAAATTTAGTTTGTGACAAAAATTTCCATTGGAATTCTTGTTTAAGACTAATTTTTTATATTTTCTCAGTTTGTGACAAATTTTTTTTTATAGAAAATCTAGTTTGACACAATATTTTTTATAGAAAATTAAGTTTGGTACAAATTTCTCTCTAAAAAATTTTGTTAGGTTCAAAGTTTTCTATAGAGAATTTAGTTTCTAAAGAAAATCTTCTTTGGGACAATGTTTTCTTCAGCAAATCTTTTTTAAAACAAAGAATTCTATAAATAATGATGGTTGTAAAAAGATTTCTCTAGAAAAGCAAAAAAATTGCTTTCAGTAATAAAAAATAATTAAACATTTCACAAACTTTCATTTTCATTAGAATAATTTTAGCCAAAACCTTATTTTCCTCCAGCTTCAATTGTAAAATCAAACAATCAAAGTCAGAAGATAAGTAACCACAATACCTAGAAAATGATTGTAATTTCTAAATTATAGTGTAATCAACTGAATTATCTTTACCAAATAGACTTTCTAATGACACTCGTACAAATAAATAGGTACGAATAAAACAAACATTAAAAAAGTACTTGATTCAAGTCTGTTTGCACATAGAAATAATAAAAGTGACCATCAGACCCTCAATTGTTTGCGACATTGCTTAGCACAGACACTACATATTAGCATTATTCTCTTTGCTGTTGTTGTTGTTGTTGTTGTTGTTACTTTTCTTTTTTTTTGCAAATTGTTTATTGTTGCTGTTCTAAACGCTGATTCATATTTATTTTTATACGATAAACGTACTACTTACTACGCTTGTTTCGTGTTATTGTTGTTGCGGTTGTGGCGACTTGTACGTTGTACGTAATCTGTATGTACGTACGATTCTTGTTGAATTTAGCAAAATGTGTGCGGATGTTTGTGTGTGTGTAAGTTTGTAGCTATGTGAGGCTTCTTTCATATGTAGCACTTGACAACCCCCCGCCAAGCGCTCCAGTGGCGCAATTGGTTAGCGCACGGTACTTATAATCAGTAACTTGTGAGCAATGCCGGGGTTGTGAGTTCGAGCCTCACCTGGAGCAGTTGTTTTTTTTTTTATTTTTTTTTTAAATTTGTTATTCATTAAATGTTGTTTAAAGATTTGTATGTGTAGAAAAGTAATAAAATATTTCTCCTGTTTAAAATTTACTTTAATGGTTTACTTAAACTTAGTTTAAAATTAAACTTAAGTTAATCTCTGTATATGTTTATGTAAGTGTAGCAAGAATCCTGTGTTCGAATCCCAGGCACGTTAAGTATTTATATATTTTTTAAAAAATAAAAAATCCTTTTCTATAATTAGAAAAATTATGGGTAAATATGAAAATTCTATTTATAAAAATTTATACTTTTTTTGCAAGGAATCGAACTTAGGACCATCTGCTAGAAAAGCTTATACTCTAACCACTAACCCAAACAGCATTGCTTAATTTAACAAGTAAAATGTTTATTTATACTTCAGATCAGGTATAAAAAGATTTCTTAATTAATATTATTATCACAAGTAAAAGCACATTATGTAAAATAGAAAGTTTTTTATGGCCATTTCTTTTTATTACTGTATTTTGCAAAAAAAAATCAACTGCTCCAGGTGAGGCTCGAACTCACAACCCCGGCATTGCTCACAAGTTACTGATTATAAGTACCGTGCGCTAACCAATTGCGCCACTGGAGCGCCTGAGAAGCTTTTGTCAAAAGTGTATGAAGAATTTCGCAGGTGAAAGTTTAATATAACTAGGGGGAAATTATAAGAAATTAGAATCGAATTTCTGGAGATCGAGAAAAAGAGGTCCTAAAGTTTTCATTATGAGAGAAAAGGGGAATATTCTCAACAACACCAAATCAAGATTTTATCGGAAATATGCTTTCAAACTAACTTTTTGTACAAAATTTTGTTTTGAATATGATGTTCTGTAGAAAATATATATTATTTAAGACAAAACATTCGAATTTCTAAAAGTTGAGAAAAATAGGTCAAAAAGTTTAGAATATGTGAAAAAAGGGAATATTATCACAATCCCAGAATTTTATGGGATATATGGTTTCAAACAAAAGAAGTTTTTGTCAAAATTTTGTTTTACAGAAAATAATTTGTAATTAAGACAAAACATTGTATAAAAAAATCATAATGTGAACAATGATTTTTATAGAAAATCTTCATTGGGACACACATTTTTATAGAAAATATTACCTTTGGACAAAATATTCTATAAAAAATTATATTAGGTATGAAAACTGCTTAGAAAATCCAGCTTGGGACAACATTTTCTATAGAAATCATGTTTTTGACCACATGTTCTATAGAAGATCATGTTTGGGACAACATTTTCTATAGAAATCATGTTTGTGATAACATTTTCTATAGAAAATCATGCTTGGGACAATATTTTCTATTGAAAATCATGTTTGAGACATAACTTTCAATAGAAAATCTGATTTGAGGAAAAAATATTTATAGAATATTTTGGGACAATAATTTCAAGAGAAAATCAGGTTTGGGGTAATATTTTCTATAGAAATCATGTTTGGGACAACATTTTCTATAAAAAATCATGTTTGAGACATAACTTTCAATAGAAAATCTGATTTGAAGCGAAAATGTTTATAGAATATTTTATTTGAGAAAACATTATTAAAAACTCTTATTTGCAACCAAATTTTCTATAGAATATTAAGTTTGGGATAAAATTTTCTATAAGAAACATTTACGAAAAAATTTTCTAAGTTTGGGAAAATTTTTTATAAAAAAACAATTGCGAAAAAATTTGGGACAACATTAAATCAAACTTAAAAATTCCTGTTTGTGACAAATCTTATTTTAGAACAAAATTTTTTATAATAAATCTTGTTTGGGCAGTTTAGTTTATATAGAAAATTATGTTTGGGACAAGAAAAGAAATTTAGGTTGAAGACAAAAATTATGTAATTTGCGACAAACTTTTTATAGAATATCATGTTTGGTAAAATTTTTTTATTAAAAATTTATTTTCGGACAATATTTATTTTGGGATATAGTTTTCTTTATAAAAATTTGTTTTTTTTTTTAAATTTTCCATCTAATAGAACTTTCATATAAGAAACCCAATTATTTCCGTATTTGATTAATTATTCCAAAATATTTCTCTATAAACCACTGTATGATCAATCCATGATATCGACAATTAAATTGAACATTTTGTATTCTATTCTATAAGTTAAATTCTTAAAATGGTTTCTTTAAACTTTATGCTGTATGAATTTTTAATAGCTTTATTGTTTTTTTCAATAAAACAATATAGAAAAAAAATTAAAATTCTAAGCAACATATTTAAAACATTTAAGCAAAAACATTGGAAACTGTCCAACACCCAGGTGGTAGGTAGTACATAAACACTCTACCATCACCACTCTACTTAAATAGCCTCATTTGTACTAATTATATTAAATTCTAGTCTAATTTTGTTCTACAATTTCAAACCACAACTTTTTTCTATTCTAATTCTTTCTTTAAATGACCAAACACGAACACAACAACCAACTAAGGCCGTGTGAATACATTTATTTATTAATGGGAAAGGGGTTGGAGAGGGTAGTTTTTTTGCAGATAAATTGAAAAGTTCTTTGACCCGACTAAAGTCTTTTAATTTCTTTTCAATTTAAAAACTTTTTTCTATACACAAAAAACACACTGCTCCAGGTGAGGCTCGAACTCACAACCCCGGCATTGCTCACAAGTTACTGATTATAAGTACCGTGCGCTAACCAATTGCGCCACTGGAGCGCTGATGCCAGATTTGTCAAAAGCTTTTTAAAAGCTATACGTTAACATTGTATATATTGTGCAAATATGAACCCCCCACTTAGCTGGTTCATAATCGTCAATTGAGAGAAAAAAGAAATTTCTTTTTGTTTAAACATTAATAAATAAATTATTAAGTTAATAAACATAAATTGTTAATAAACGTCGTATATGAGTTTTGTCTGCTGTATTGTTTATTTCAATTAATATTTGTTTTTGTTGTTATGTGTATAACAAAGCAGATAAGAAATGCTTTTCTTACTCATTATTCGATTATTAAGCTTTAATCAGTTTGTCCTCAAAAACAAAATATTTAGCTGTTTTTAGTTTAAGTCATAAAAATTCTCACATAAAAACACTGATACATTTCAATTATCTGTAACAAAGAAACATTTTTATTCGTTTAATGGAAAATTTTGTTTGGCACAAAATTTTGTTTTATTGATTTTAGTTTAAGAGAAACATGTTCTGAAAAAAACTTCGTTGGAATGAAAATTTTCTACATAAAATTTAGTTTTAGAGAAAGTTTACTTGAGAAAATTTCGATTGAGGAAAAAATTTCTATAGAGAATTTAGTTTTGAAAAACCATTTTTATAAGAAACTTCGTTTGGGAAAAAATATTCAATACATAATTTAGTTTGGAAAGAAAACATCAATAAAGAGAAAATTTTCTATAGAGATTTAAGTTAGTGAGAAAAACTTCTGTAGAACATTAACATGGTAATTTCTGTAGATAACTTCGTTTGAAAGAAATGAAATTCTCCATAGAGAATTTAATTTGGAAAAAAAAATTTCTATAAAGAATTTAGTATGAAAGAAAAACTCCTATAGAGTTTAGTTTAGAAGATCAAACTCTGTAAAAAATTTAGTTTGGAGGAAAATTTTCTATAGAAAATTTTCCTCCAAATTTTGAGAGAAAGTTTTTTGTAGAAAATTTGATTTAAGAGAAAGCTTTCCATAGATTATTTAGTTTGACAGAAAATTTTCTATAGAAAATTTATTTTTGAAGAAACTTTTCTATAGAGAACTCTTTTTTTTTGATAGTTTAATAAAAATTTCTCTTTATAAAATTTTGTTTGAAAGAAAGTTTTCTGTTAAAAATTAAATTTAAGAGAAATAGATTATTTAGTTTGAAAGAAAATTTTTAATAGAATATTTAGTTTTGAAAAAAGATATATATAGAAAACTTATGGAAAAAAATTTCAATAGAGAATTTATTTTGGAAAGAAAACTTCAGTAAAGAGACAATTTTCTGTAGAACATGAATATGGTAACTTTTATAGAGAACTTCGTTTGGGAAAAACATTTTCACAGAGAATTTAGTCTGGGAGAAAAAATGTTCTATAAAGAATTTAGTATGGAAGAAAAACTTCTATAGAAAATTAAGTTTATGAAATTTTTTTCTAAAAAATAATATGTTTGGAAGAAAATTTTCTGAAAAAACTTTAGTTTAATAGAATAGTTTCTATAGAAAATTTAGTTTGAGAGAAAGTTTTCTATAGAACATTTATTTTAAAATAAATTTTTTTAGAGAATTTACTTTAAGAAAAAATTTCCTTTAAAGAATTAAGTATGGAAGAAAACCGTCTATAGAAAATTAAGTTTATGAAAAATTTTTCTAAAGAATAATAATTTTGTAAGAAAATTTTCTGAAAAAAATTTAGTTTGATAGAAAAGTTTCTATAGAAAATTTAGTTTGAGAGAAAGTTTTCTATAGAAAATTTATTTTAAAATAAATTTAGTTCGAGCGAAATGATTTTGAAGAAAATTTAGATTGGGAAAAATTTTTCTGTAGAAAATTTAATATCCAGAAAATGTTCAATTGAAAAAAATAAATTGTGACAAAATTTTCTAGAGAAATTATTTGGGACAAATTTTTTAGTGAAACTTTCTTGGGATCAATATTCATGATTTTGGAATGCCTTAAATCTGAATATTTATATTTATTTATTAGTTAATAAATACTTTTAAAGTAAACCATCTAAACACTTTAAGTTCTTTAAAATTTTCTCAGTGTTTAATTAATTCTTTAAATACTGTGATGACTTTAAAAAGAAATCGTAATAATCTAGTAAAACATTCATAATTCTAGGTTAGTTGGAAATGATTAAGAAATTTAAACATATTACGATAAAAAAAAAGTCATACGATAATAAACCCATTAAAAGATTACAACCGATAACAAGATAATTTGGCATGTGTGGTTGAACCGTAGAGCTGAAAAAGCTACAGAAAATAATTAAGAATGCTGATATGTGTGGTTGTGGAGTAGGGTTTAGACACAATAAGTATTGCATAAAAATTTGTATTAAAAATACTTATGTATGTAGAAAAACTACTATTATTGCTCTAAGTACTCTTCCATGTCTCATATGTCACATGTAACAGAGAAGCTGTTGTATTATTGTTTACAGCTCTCTGTATTTATTTTCAACAACAGCTTTAGCTTGTCATAGTGTTCTAAATGTTTTTGCAATAAAAATAATATTTATTAAAAAAATATGCTTATTTTTTTTAATTTTAAATCGTATTTGCGTAATACTATACAACAATAATAACAACATGAAAACAAATCTAGTTTTAATACAACTGGTTCACAATGCTCGATCATGCAACCAGAAGACATTCACATCTAATCAAAAATACTAACAACATACATACTTAGTAGAGTAACTTTTTATACACATACATATATGCTTAGTACTTATTAAGATAAAGTTGTACTTCAAAGTTGATAAACCCAGTAAATAAAAACTTTAAATTTTTTATGTGGTAACACTTTTAAGAGGAAAGGATACACATTTATGGGCTCAACCAAGGTCTCAATGTTAATCCGGCCAAGACGAAAATCTTTGTTTTCACAAAAATGATATAAAATTTCTAAATGTGACAGACAAAGTTTAGAAGATACTACCTATAGGATAAGATCAACAAGGCTCATCGGTTTAAGGCGATATGAAGGGGAACTATAGGCACGAAATGGGGTCTTAGTCCAACTATGACACTAGTGTTATTAGGCTTATTCTAACTTATGTTACTGGGAGTTTAGCGTACTTACTGCTTGGGTATAAGTACTACATCAACCAAGGTTCTGGAAACGTACCAACCATTGAAACATATTTAAGATATGAGGCGGTACTTAGCCGAAATGCTAATCCAAGTCTACACACAATAATAGGATATAGCTGATAACAGAGAGAATGTCTTGGTAAAGCATTACCAAATACATTATAGAAAATACCAGTACGAATTCTTTACAGGGACAAATTGAACCTGGGAATCTATATTTAAGACCCAGAAACAGACAACCATTTACCAAGTCCAAGCAATAACGGAATGTGTAAATTGCTTTAGAGTAAATATGGCGCAGACATGGCTTAACACATTTACCAACAGTCAAAGGGTAAGTAGTGTGATATCTTTGGATAGTATGAAAGCTTTAACTGAGTACTGTCCCAGAGGTAAGGTTTACATGAAATGGGTACTAGACAACTCGGGACTAGTCAGCAATGAAAGGTCAAGGTAGTTAATCTGACGAACACGAAACCACTCGACACAACGAAAGCTGAATTTAAAATATGGAATAATAAAACGATGGATAGAAACACAAAGATTCCATGTGGTGACCCTAATGAATGCAATCCTATAAATCTCTTCAAAATGAGCAAGTCTGAAGTTAGTTTAATTGTACGTATTCTGAGTGGACATACAATTATTCTGGAAAACATACAAAATTGTACGTGCGGATTCAGACAGACAGAATGTAGAGCGTGTGCAGAGGACGCTGAAGAACTTTCTTTGCCACTTTCAGGCCAGAGATACAAGCCGAGACAGCACAAATTGGGGCGGCGGCTGACCGCCTTTAATATTTTACACAATATTGTTCTAATATTAAAATACTACTATATAATGTCCAGTTTCTGCAGACAAAATATATATAACATTCTTATCAACAACATTTTTTCCTCTCAAATTATTTGAAAATTTTACTGATCGTGATACGACCCTTGAAATTTGATGATTTTAAATGTAGAGTAGATAATTTCCGAAGACTTTTTATTAATCTTATCGTTAGAACACGTTGTAAAATATTCACTGGGTAGAGAAATATGTATACATTGTAACAAACTTATAAATTTACAAATCCAGGCTTACGCCAACTTCAGTATACATATTTAATATTGTAAAACTAAGTTTTAAATGTGTATTTTATGTGTTAATGTCTCATATATCAAGTTTAATGAATTAATAATGTTCATTGCAACTTATGAAATGGTAATTTGTTTAATAATAAAAAAAATTAGTTGTAAGATGTTTATCCAAGAAGCCAAAAATATGGCAAAAAATAAAAGACTTTATCTGTTTTAAAAGGAATATCTAATCTCAATTTTATATGGATTCGAAAATAATAATTTAAATTTAGTTGATCAAAATTCAACCGCAATTACTTTCCATTTCGAAATTACAAGTAGACTAGGTGCTACGCCCACACAAAAAAGAAGTAAAAAAAGTTGCAAATTTGTGTGAGGATCGGTCTATAATTGACCCAATCCCCATATAAGGTCAGATTCAGAAAATTACTTTAAGGCTCATCACTGGCTCAGAAATGCAAATACAACAATGAATTACGATATAAACAAGTTTTATATGAACCAAAATCTCTCTATAAACATGTGTGGGTATCAGTCCATAATTGACCCTTCCCCCCATCCGCTTTTGAAAATTACTTTAAAGTTTATAAGTGACTCAAAATATTGCGATGAAATTCGACATAAACATGTTTTGTATGAGCTAAAATCTCTCTACCATTTTTTGTGAGGATCGGTATATATATGACCTTACGGGGGTTATACTATATATAATTACTTTGCCGCTCATTAAAATACGAGTACGGCGATGAAATTCAACAAAATTTTTGGAGGATCGGTCAATAATTTACCCTAACCGCTTCAGAAAGATTTTATGATATTGCATAAACTTTTGCGGGAGCTCATTATTATTTAAGTATTATTTAAGGGCACTTCACACGATCACACCAAACATACATAAAGTCTAATGAAAAAGTAAAATGAAATTTTATCCGTATAAGAAAAAAGAGAATAAAGTCGTATGATTTATATTTTTCCCCATATTCATAAAGATATGAATCGCTTATTTTAGGTTTATTACGCACATTTTCCATGCAAAATTCCTTCAATAAACCATCAATAAATTTATTAAGCATTTATGATTATGGGTTTGTGTTTACATGATTGGTATAAAACAACAACAAAGTAAGATGGAAACAGCTGTTTCACTTTTTTTGTATGTATTTACATAAAAATACATCCCTGATCTAATGCGATCTGCTTGTATTTGGAATCACTTACAAAAATTAAAAGAGCCATACGACTGTCAAATTTTCCACCCGTATTCTCTCTCAATGTGTGATGGTTTCAACAGACTCTTCTACACAAAATTTTGACAGATCATATTACTTGTGTGATCGTGTAAAACCGGCTTTATAAATATCTACTGGAATCGTTTATATAAATGTAACAAATTTTTTATCAGTCATAATCATAATAATAATTGAATCAATATAACTTTTTAGTATTTTTTTAGCACGTCTTTATGTGGGGAAATGTTTTTGTGTAAAAATATTATCATTATATTTCGTTAAAAATCAATGATAAAATTTTATTTAAAAGTACACTGAAAAAAAAACAAATATAAAAGAAATTCATTAAAATCTCAAGTATAGCTTTCGTTTGAATTCAATATAAAAGCCGTGATACACGGTTGTCAGATCTTACAACGTTGTCAGTAAAATGTTCAGAAAAAGTATAAAAAATGTCTTAACTTAAAATTTTTCTTTTGTAACGTTGTCAGAAAAGCACTGCTGACAATATTGGAAGGCAAAATTTGTAAGTTTACACTGTTAGTAAACATTTTCTACACATTTTACTGTAAGATCTAACAACAATGTATACATAGCATAAATTTTGTTAAACTTAAATAAACAAAATTTTAATAACAACGTTCTGATCCATATTTTCTTTAAGTGTAAAATTATGCATAAATGAAGCATGTAACATTTTCTTTTACGGCTTTTTCTTTTTCCATATGCCGTGGGTCGAATGTTACTGGAACAAAATACTACTGTGGTTTAATTACTTATTGTAAATTGCAAAACAAAACCGAAGCAAAGAAAAAGCGTAAAAATAAGAAATTTCTTAAAAAAAAAAAGAAATAATACAACATCTTAAAAACATTTTAATGTTCATATTTCATTTACATAATTTCCAAATACAATTATAACTACAACACTTTTCACACAAAATTTTCGTAAGATGCCAATAAAATAAAGAAGAAACCACAACAAATATTTCCTGGGCAATCAATAACAATGTAACAACTCAAAAAAAAAACTTACATGACAACTGACCAACTGATTGGCTGTAAGAAATTGTCTAATTTTTTGTGAGTGTGTTAACAAGCTGAAATAACACTTAAAGTGCGTTGAACTTTTACAAAGTATTTATTAATAAAAGATTTTACTGTTCAACTTCTTTCTGTTTGTGCTTTTTCTTCATTTGGCAGTCTGTTGCCAAATAATACTAATACTACTAACTCCTCACTCGTACTTGTTATTTTGTATTTTTAAGTATTGAGGTTTTTTTATACATATTTTTTCGAGTTTTATATTTCAAATAATTTTTTAGTTTTCTTACCTTCCAATTTGTTTTACCATTCGATGATGCGTGTTTGCCACAAACGTTGCTGTCTCTCATATTACTGCTGTTGTTGTTATTGTTATTATTACTGCTAGTATGATTGTTATTATTACTTACAAGACTTTTTGGTGTTTTATCGGAGGCAGAACTTTTTCCATCACTACTACTGCTAGTCTTTTTATTCTGAAATTCAAAAAATAGAAAATTTATTAATTCAAAAAGTTAATTATTTGCTTAATTCAATAAAAGAAAGCTTAACAAATGTAATGTAATGAAACAATTATTATTAAGAACAATTTAAATATAAAACAAACTCTTGAAGAATTTAACTATAGACTAAATTTGCAAAAAATGGGATTATAGACTAGAATAGGATATAGACTAGACAAAATTATAGACTAGACTAGACTAGACAAGATTATAAACTAGGCTTTAGACTAAACTTTAGACTAAACTTTAGACTAGAGTATATTTAGACTATAGACTAGACTATAGACTAGACTATAGACTAGACTATAGACTAGACTATAGACTAGACTATAGACTAGACTATAGACTAGACTATAGACTAGACTATAGACTAGACTATAGACTAGACTATAGACTAGACTATAGACTAGACTATAGACTAGACTATAGACTAGACTATAGACTAGACTATAGACTAGACTATAGACTAGACTATAGACTAGACTATAGACTAGACTAGACTATAGACTAGACTATAGACTAGACTATAGACTAGACTATAGACTAGACTATAGACTAGACTATAGACTAGACTATAGACTAGACTATAGACTAGACTACAGACTAGACTATAGACTAGACTATAGACTAGACTATAGACTAGACTATAGACTAGACTATAGACTAGACTATAGACTAGACTATAGACTAGACAATAAACTAGACTATAGACTAGACAATAGACTAGACTATAGACTAGACTATAGACTAGACTATAGACTAGACTATAGACTAGACTATAGACTAGACTATAGACTAGACTATAGACTAGACTATAGACTAGACTATAGACTAGACTATAGACTAGACTATAGACTAGACTATAGACTAGACTATAGACTAGACTATAGACTAGACTATAGACTAGACTATAGACTAGACTATAGACTAGACTATAGACTAGACTATAGACTAGACTATAGACTAGACTATAGACTAGACTATAGACTAGACTATAGACTAGACTATAGACTAGACTATAGACTAGACTATAGACTAGACTATAGACTAGACTATAGAATAGACTATAGACTAGACTATAGACTAGACTATAGAATAGACTATAGACTAGACTATAGACTATACTATAGACTAGACTATAGACTAGACTATAGACTAGACTATAGACTAGACTATAGACTAGACTATAGACTAGACTATAGACTATACTATAGACTAGACTATAGACTATACTATAGACTAGACTATAGACTAGACTATAGACTAGACTATAGACTAGACTATAGACTAGACTATAGACTAGACTATAGACTAGACTATAGACTAGACTATAGACTAGACTATAGACTAGACTATAGACTAGACTATAGACTAGACTATAGACTAGTCTATAGACTATAGACTATAGACTATAGACTAGGCTATAGACTAGACTATAGACTAGACAATAGACTAGACAATAGACTAGACTATAGACTAGACAATAGACTAGACTATAGACTATACTATAGACTAGACTATAGACTAGACTATAGACTAGACTATAGACTAGACTATAGACTAGAATATAGACTAGACTATAGGGTAGACTATAGACTAAGGTATAGGCTAGACTATAGGCTAGACTATAGACTAGAGTATAGACTATACTATAGACTAGAATATAGACTAGAATATAGACTAGACTATAGGCTAGACTATAGACTAGGGTATAGACTATAGGCTAGACTATAGGCTAGACTATAGGCTAGACTATAGGCTAGACTATAGGCTAGACTATAGACTAGAGTATAGGCTAGACTATAGGCTAGACTATAGACTAGAGTATAGACTATAGACTAGACTATAGGCTAGACTATAGACTAGACTATAGACTAGACTATAGACTAGACTATAGACTAGACTATAGACTAGACTATGGACTAGACTATAGACTAGACTATAGACTAGACTATAGACTAGACTATAGACTAGACTATAGACTAGACTATAGACTAGACTATAGACTAGACTATAGACTAGACTATAGACTAGACTATAGACTATAGACTAGACTATAGACTAGACTATAGACTAGACTATAGACTAGACTATAGACAAGACTATAGACTAGACTATAGACTAGACTATAGACTAGACTATAGACTAGACTATAGACTAGACTATAGACTAGACTATAGACTAGACTATAGACTAGACTATAGACTAGACTATAGACTAGACTATAGACAAGACTATAGACTAGACTATAGACTAGACTATAGACTAGACTATAGACTAGACTATAGACTAGACTATAGACTAGACTATAGACTAGACTATAGACTAGACTATAGACTAGACTATAGACTAGACTATAGACTAGACTATAGACTAGACTATAGACTAGACTATAGACTAGACTATAGACTAGACTATAGACTAGACTATAGACTATAGACTAGACTATAGACTAGACTATAGACTAGATTATAGACTAGACTATAGACTAGCCTATAGACTAGACTATAGACTAGACTATAGACTAGACTATAGACTAGACTATAGACTCGACTATAGACTAGACTATAGACTCGACTATAGACTAGACTATAGACTCGACTATAGACTAGACTATAGACTCGACTATAGACTAGACTATAGACTCGACTATAGACTAGACTATAGACTAGAATCGTCTGAATCTGTACATCCAATTTTATATATATTTAGACTGAGAATACCTAACATCGTACTAACCTTAGACTGGGTCATTTTGAGGAGATTTCTAGTCTTGCTCTCATCAGGCTCACCCCAATATTCGTTATTTCAAGATGTCATATTTTTAATTTATGCTTTCTTGCGTTGAATGATTTTCATCAGGTAAACTACTTCTAGCTGTTTCGTTTCCGAGTACTCTCGAGTGGCCTAGTACCCGTATTAAGTAAACTTTGATACTTTGTCTACAAACCTGATCCTTAAAGAGAGGTATTGTAAAAAACAGGGCTATTATAAGACCGTCATAAAGCCAAATCCAAGTATAGTCCGATCAATGAGACCATCAGTAAAAGTCAAATGGCAAAAACAACATTCTTTAAAGTTTTCAAATGAAAATTTTTAAAATAAGCATTATTTAATTATATTTTTTTTGTAATTCCACAAATCTTTTGATTTATATTTTACACATTTATTAAACCCATCAAAGCGCAACGTAAAAGTCAAGTTCAATTTTCTAATTTAGTGCACTTTGTACAACAAGTATGACAACAAAACATTTTAAATTTAACATTTTGCAAAAAATAAACATAAAAAATCTCAAACAATAAAAAAATATAATAAAATAAATTATATACAAGTGGTGAAACGTGCAACAAAAGATGGTTTGTTTTTTTTTTTTTTTTTGTAAATAAAATAAATTACAAACAATTGATAAAAAATAATAAAAAAGAAATAATTTTTTGTTAAACTTACACAATGACAAAGGAAAAGTCACTTTCATATACAACTTTAAGCTGAAGACAAAAAGTACAGAAAAAAATTAAAAAAAGGCAACAGACACTCATTGCCACAACTTGTTATTAATGGCGGCTTTGGTTTAATACTTTGGGACCTTGACATTTGCAACATAATGTTGCACACACATACAATGGGTTTACATTTTTAACAAAAGAAAAATAAACATATTCAGCTGCAACGACAATTGCAACAAAAAGTAAAAATAAATAAAACGCGTTTAAGTTTAAAACACAAAAAGCAGACAGTAGACACAAAAAAATACAACGTTGCATTGAAAAAGAAAGTGTATGATGTTGCAAATGTTCATCATCAACATTTCTTTATATTTTTCTTGTTTAATGCTGCAGATGTGAATTTCAATTTCAATTAAACATTCAATCTAATGACGACGATTTGAAGCAACAAATATGATCAAAAATAAACAACAGCAAACAAATTCTCATGCCACATTAAGATGCAATACTTTCACCTCACATAACAAAGTTTTTTTTTAAATATGTTTCAAGTTTTTTGTTTATTTAGGGAAGATCTGTGGAACCTTCAAAGCTTCCAAATTTTAATATAGTTTATTAACCTTTTTCCTATATTAACAATTCCTTTACACTCCCTGAACAAATTCCTTCAAGATGCAATTCTGATAATTCGTTGTTGTCTAAATAAATTTTTTTTTCGCAAACATTTTTGTTGTCTGCTAAGATCCAGTCACGAGTATGAAAAAATATTATTTTGATAGTGAAATTTTTTGTATAAATATTTACCAGTTTTTGGTAAAATTCATTGCAACAAAATACAGAGACAAAAAACTATAACGTTTACTTTTCATTGACAGCTCGTGAATTGAGCAGTAAAAAGTGGGTAGAAAAACTGGAATACAACAGAGAGTAAACTGTAGAATAGAATATATGCTAAACTATAGACTAGACTATAGACTAGACTGACTAGACTATAGACGAGACTATAGACTAGACTATAGACTAGACTATAGACTAGACTATAGACTAGACTATAGACTAGACTATAGACTAGACTATAGACTAGACTATAGACTAGACTATAGACTAGACTATAGACTAGACTATAGACTAGACTATAGACTAGACTATAGACTAGACTATAGACTAGACTATAGACTAGACTATAGACTAGACTATAGACTAGACTATAGACTAGACTATAGACTAGTCTATAAACCAGATTATAGATTATAGACAATAAATTAAGCTATAGACTAAATTAAAATAAAATTTCGGAATTATTTTCTCCACACTGTATAGTATACGACATTGTAATGAACCGTTACCAGCGGTTGCATATTTAAAGGGTGGTACTATGAAATTGAAAAAAAGTAATAAGATTAAATCAATCGTAACGTTAAAATAAAAATGAAATTCAGAGAGAAAGTAAATAATTATACTGGAAAATACAAAACTTTATGTAGTTTTAGTTTCAGCATTTTATAAGTTGCCATGACCTTAACTTTAAGTTGAAGAGAAGTTATTGTTAAATAATGATAAAAGTAAATTAAATGGTATATTTACTAGTACAACATTTTTATTTTCAATGACGGAAATCTTGGGTTTTTCCAAACATATTGGAAAAAGTGTAAAAGTTTCTTTTAGCGCAAAAGTGGATGAGATTTTGAAGAACGTAATTTAGATAATGTATTGATGTGAACTAGGTAAACGTCTGTATTATAGAGATCAGTATGCGCTATTGATAAGTCTATAGTCTATGTAATGGGTTAATCTAGACTACAGATAAGTCTATAATATGAACTATAAATCTGTTTACATTCTGGATTTTGATCAGCATATAGTCTGGAATAATGATACTTTATTACTTTATTATGTTAAGCTTGAGAGTATTGATAGATGTCAAACTGTATGATCAATATTAATGATCTACAACTTACGATTTTATTCACAAATTCGTCTTGTAAAATTAACAAAATAATTTAATAGTAAATAAAACAGCAAAGCTTTGAAATATACATAATAAAATATCAGTAGTTAAATAAACTATAATTAACATGTGTAAACATCTTTATGAGCACCTGCATCAACACTTTATACAAAGTATATAAGATTGTTTTTAAAATGCAAGTAAGTTACCCACAAATTACAGGTTTTCTCCCGCTACCATGAAATTGGGCTAAACCAAAAATGATTATGTATTAAATTGTTTTTTTCTTTTAGTATTACAAAAACCAAAATGACTAAGTTTTCCTAACAAATTTGTAGAATGAAAACAAAAGCAAATAATTAATTGCCTAAACACAAAACTAAGGTACAGGTCTTTAAGAAGAAAATAAAAAAGCAATAAAAACAGTTTTAAAGAAAAGTAAAAGTTTTTCAACGCCCCATAACAATAATGATCATAATGAAGCCTTTAGAAAATAAAAACAAAGCTATCAGCATTATCAACTGCAACAACAACATTGACTACATAATCTCAAACAGACAACAACAAACTTTAGTTCAAACAAAAAAAGTTAGAAATATATAATGAAAAAAAAATAAACAAAAACTTTAGCTCAAGAAATTGGAGCAAAAAAAGAAACCAAACAAAAAATGTAAATAAACATTTTTCGGAGAAAATGAATAGTTTAAGAAAATCGTAAATGCCGATAAAAATGTTAAAATTTGGTAATAAAAAACCCACAAACCAAAAAAAAAAAAAAACACAAAAACTGAAAATAAAAGTTTACAAAAATCAGATTAAATATGATGTTAAGCAACCAAAGTATTAAACAAAAGACTTAAGACAGCAACGTGTTAAACCAGAGAGCACTGGCACTGTTCTTCAGAGACATTTATTAAATGTCACTCTATGTTTAAATGTTTGTGACAATAACAATGATGATCATGATTATCATCATCGGCATTTAACTTATTATTTCAATTTCAAAATTTAACCATGAAGATCATCATCTGATAGCTGCTGCTACTCTGCTGCTGTTCTGCTACTACGACTTATTAAGAAGATGTGTTAAAGGTTTTAGCCTAGATTTTTTCTTGGTATGACATTTTTTTCGTTCTTTATTATTCCATTAACACTTGGTAACTAATTATACTTAACAGAAGCAAACTTGCTGGTTCTAGTAGGTAAAAGTCTTGTTTTAGTAAAATTTTTTGTTCGTTTGACATGAAAAACTGTTACAAACGCAAAAAAAAAAAATGAACAACATAAATTCATATTTTAATATTAACAAAAACTAGATCATGCAAGAAATAAAAAAAAATTCCTTATTATTTTAATTTATGTGTAATAATACAGTGCAGTTGTCTCCAGAATATACGAGTGATGATTAAGAAGACTTTTGCAAAATGACAAGGAAAATAGTGATGGACTACAGATCAGTCTATAATCAGGACAATAAATAGATCAGACTATAGTCTGAACAATAGATCAGACTATAGTCTGATCTATAGATTAGTCTATAGTCTGGACTATAGATCAGTCTATTGTCTGGACTATAAATCAGTCTATTGTCTGGACTATAGATCAGTCTATAATATGGACTAAAGATCAGTCTACAGTTTGGGCTACAGATCAGTCTATTGTCTGGACTATAAATCAGTCTATTATCTGGACTATAGATCAGTCTATAGTCTGGACTGTAGATCATTCTATAGTATGTACTATAGATCAGTCTATTGTCTAGACTATAGATTATTCTATTGTCTGGACTATAGATCAGTCTATAGTCTGGACTGTAGATCATTCTATAGTATGTACTATAGATCAGTCTATAGTCTGGACTATAGATCAGTCTATAGTCTGGACTATAGATCAGTCTATAGTCTGGACTATAGACCAGTCTATAGTCTGCACTATAGATCAGTCTATAGTCTGAACTATAGATCAGTCTATAGTCTGGACTATCAATCAGTCTATAGTCTGGACTATAAATCAGTCTACAGTTTGGACTATAGATCAGTCTATAGTCTGGACTATAGATCAGTTTAAAGTCTGGACTATAGATCAGTCTATAGTCAGATAAGTACTATATAACAATCTACACCAAAGAATAGTCTGTAGTCTGGAATAAAGATCAGTCTATAGGCTAGACTATTGTCTGGACTATCAACCAGTCTATTATCCGATTATAATCTGGACTATAGACAGCATTCCAATCAGCTTAACTATATAACAGTCTATAGTCTTGATTACAAAACAGTATATAGGCTTGACTATAAAACAATATATAGTCTTGACTATAAAACAGTCTATAGTCTGGACTGTAGATCAGTAAATGAAATTTTCACTTATTGATTAATAATATTATTTAAGTTTTTTTTACAAATGCCAGCAAATAATATCATTTCCGTTTTTTTTTACTTCACTCCAATAAATACTCAAGAAAGAAAAAACAGCTGAATAATGGTTTTAAATCAGCTTGACGCTTTACGAAAAAAAGAAGAAAATTAAATAAAGGCAAAGAAAACTATACAAAAAAGAGAGTATAAAAAATACAACTAAAATTGAAACAGATGTTTTGTGCTTTCTCTTTAAAAGCTAAATTATTTTTTTTTGTTTAATTTTTAATTTATTTATATTTTTATTTAATATTTTTACACAAAAAAAAGAACTTAAAAAATCCCAACACAACTACATACTCAGGAAAATGTGTTACAGCAAATCAGAATTTTTTGTTGCAAAAAATTTACAAACTAAAACTACAACAATAATATCGAACAAAAGAAACACGCAATTAAGTTAATTTTGCTTTTAAGATTGTAGAGAGAAACAAAAAAACATCACTTCAAAACAAAGACAAATTTTAAATTAAAGTGGAGGTGTTGAAAATTGTTGTTCTTTTGTATTATATACTGAACATTTGTTTGTGGCAAGATCAATTATAAAGCGTTTAGTCAATTGGCACAACTAACCCATTTTTGTTTTAGAAACGAGGTTGAACTAATTAAAGTTGTTGGAAAATTGCAAATGAGAATAGAGAAAAAAAAGAGGATTAGTTTTTAAATATGTTTTACTAAATTATACTATAATTATACTATTTATTTAATTCTATAGTCTTGATTTTAGTAGCGCATATAGAAAGTTTACTGTAGATCCATCTATAGCTTAGATTGGATAGGTCTATAGTATGGCCTATGGCGCAGTCTATGATATGGACTACAGATTAGTGTATAGTATGGACTAAAGATACGTCTAACTATGGACTACTATATAATCTGACTTATGTGAATTTTAAATCATCCATAGTCTTTCAGTCCAGATGAGTCTATAGGTTGGGCTAAGATCACTCTAGTGATATAAATCAATAATTCTGGTTTATATGTCTGACTATAGATCACTCTAGAGTCTGACTATAGATTACTCTATAGTCTGACTATAGATCACTCTATAGTCTGACTATAGATCACTCTATAGTATGACTATAGATCACTCTATAGTCCTATTATAGATCACTCTATAGTCTGATTATAGATCACTCTATGTTCTGACTATAGATCACTCTATAGTCTGATATAGATCACTCTATGGTCTGACCATAGATCACTCTATAGTCTGATTATAGATCATTCTATTGTCTGACTATAGATCACTCTATAGTCCGACTATAGATCAGTTTATAGTCTGACTATAGATCAGTCTATAGTCTGACTATAGATCAGTCTATAGTCTGACTATAGATCAGTCTATAGTCTGACTTTAGATCAGTCTATAGTCTGACTATAGATCAGTGTATAGTCTGACTATAGATCAGTCTATAGTCTGACTATAGATCAGTCTATAGTCTGACTATAGATCAGTCTATAGTCTGACTATAGATCAGTCTATAGTCTGACTATAGATCAGTCTATAGTCTGACTATAGATCAGTGTATAGTCTGACTATAGATCACTCTATAGTCTGACTATAGATCACTCTATAGTCTGACTATAGATCACTCTATAGTCTGACTTTAGATCAGTCTATAGTCTGACTATAGATCACTCTATAGTCTGACTATAGATCACTCTATAGTCTGACTATAGATCACTCTATAGTCTGACTATAGATCACTCTATAGTCTGACTATAGATCACTTTGTAGTCTGACTATATATCACTCTATAGTCTGATTATATATCACTCTATAGTCTAATTATAGATCACTTTATAGTCTGACTATAGATCACTCTATAGTCTGACTATAGATCACTCTATAGTCTGACTATAGATCACTCTATAGTTTGACTATAGATCACTCTATAGTCTGACTATAGATCAATCTATAGTCAGATAAGTTTATCAGTCTATAATCTGAACTATATATAATTATATAATGTAAACTATAAAGAACTAATAATTTGGTCTATAAATCAATTTATAGTTTGAACTAAGATCAGTCTGTAGTTAGCCTATAGTCTGGACTTAGATTAGTTTAAAGCTTCTTTGTATAATCTATGTTACATGTGTATTTACCAATCTAGTGGCTGAATTGTTAATCAAACAATAGCCTGGACTATGAATCAATCTTTATTTTGATCTAATGGTTTTCTATTACCATTTCGATTGAAGTCTTTGATTAAAAATAACCTTTAAATCACCAACAAGTGTTTGGATTTACAATTCAAGCTTAGCTTTATTTTAAAAATACTACTTTTTGCAAATAAATTAATAACAACATACCAAACAACTCATAAAAACTATTTATTATTGTATTTTTAATTAAAAAACAAATAAAACAACAGAAAAAAAACCGCACCAAATGATTGAACGGTTTAACCGGCCAAGCACTTAAATATGAAAAGTAAAACTGAGAATTATTGTCGTTTAAAATCAACAATTTCAAAGGTAATGGAATTCTATGACTTACTTTAAAGTGGGTTAAATAAATTTACATACAAACACGCAACAACCTATACACACACACATACTGACATACAAACAGAATGACAAATGCACATCAACTTTAATATTCATTATAAAAAAGGGTGTATCTTAGGTAAGATTTAAAATTGCTTGCTTGTTTAAAATAAAATTTAAATTTGTAAATTTAAAATGTAAAACATGTCTGAATTTAAAGTTTTTTTTAAGCTTTTTTTTTTCCTAACTAAAATCCAATGCTAAAAATTATTAATAAAAGAGAAAGTTATTACACACAAACAAACAAAATGAAAAGAAAGAAAATAAAATACCAGTAAACTAAACATAAGTTAAAAATAAAATAAAACTTCTTAGAAAAAAAAACCTAAACAAAAATTCTCACATACTAATTTTATGATTAGCATTTTTAAAAAATTTATTAAAATTCACTGACACATTGGGGCACAAACACAAACACACACACTTACACGTAGTCTAACTTATGACCGGGTTTTATTAATTTTCTTAAAAAAAAAGAACTTTTATTTTAAATTCAAAAAGCCAAACAGCGCGCCTACATGTATTTCGTTTAAAATAATAAAAACAGACAGTGTTTAGGTAGCAAGAAACCTTGATTTGTTTATTAAGATTAACAACAACAAAAACACATACATTTTTTTAAAAAATTAATAATAAACATTAAAGAAAATAGTGTCATCATAAAATTATTGTTAATAATTTT
This sequence comes from Lucilia cuprina, assembly GCF_022045245.1. Taxonomy (NCBI): domain Eukaryota; kingdom Metazoa; phylum Arthropoda; class Insecta; order Diptera; family Calliphoridae; genus Lucilia; species Lucilia cuprina. The sequence continues at coordinate 63,158,609 of NC_060951.1, forward strand.
AATTATAGTTTACAATTTATGTTTAATATTTACAACAACAATTAGTCACTCCAACGAGTTAAGGAAAACTCTTACATTGTTTAATCATTACAAAAGAAAGAAGAAGAAGTAAAAATAAATTCACTCATTGATAAACATTTAACGTTTGTTGTTGGTTGACTTTATTTATTTACTTTTTTTTCTACTTTATAACTAACCTACTTTCTCATTGGAGATTCATTTCAAATAAAAAAAATAAAATTGCTGGTTTTAGTGTTCAATAGAAAAAAAAAACAATGTTTTATTAAATTATATAGGAAAAAAAAGAAGAGACATTGAACATATTTTAAAGCAGTAAAACTAGATATTTAATAAAAAAAATAACAATAATTTTCTATTAAAAATATTTTAATTATTAATTTATCAAGCTATTGATTTAAAATTTTATAAATTTTTTTCTTTGAAACAAATCTTAAATGAAAAAACCAAAGAATTGCAAGAAAAAATAACAAAATCATTAATTGCTGTAGCTTCCAAAACAAAAGACTTAAGATACAAACTTGTTTTTTATTTTAAATTATTTTTGTTGTTTCATTTTTATACATATGATTTAGTTTTGATCTCTTAATACTTGCATATGCACAAACACACACAAGCACATACATAGTAATAATTTTATATGAAGAATTCTGTTACAGTAGATGACAAAACTGGAGATATTGGAAAAGAGTTCCTCGTGGGAAGGATAAGTGTATAAGTTTGTCATGTTGTTCATGCACTTACATTTTTTACATAAGCATTTAACAGCTGAAAACAATAACATACAACATTTAACATATGTTTCTCAAGTTTTGTTTTCTTTAATCACAATTCTCTGTTTACAATTAACAGCTGAAATCTTGGATGTAAACATTTCATAAATCAACATCGTATGAAATTAATTACTTTTAGACATTTGTCTCATTAGGATTAAAATAAAACAAAATTCTATAAAATGCAAAACTTATCTTTTTATAATTACCAACAATTTGATGAAACATTTGTTTCTGTCAAACAGGTTGATTCACTCAATTGCAAAGTTAACAACCTTGGGCGTAAAAATCTCTTCAACTTATGCATTTATTATAAATATGAAAAGATGTAATAATTTGGAATTTAAGCAAACAAATATTTGACAACAGACTAAGATATTAAAAAGTTTATTAACCCATTAAAATACGCCTAGGTTTGTTATTGAACAGTTGCCAAATGTGATCGGTCTTTATAAAGCTTTTTTGCGAAAAAAAAACATTTCTGAAATCGGGTCTGTTGTGCGCTCTTTTTTATGAAGAAAACTGTTCAGTGTTCCGGAATAATATCAGTGCCAAGAATTTTGAATCTAACTTCGACTAATGCCTAACATTGGCAAAGAAAGTGCTACAGAATTTCAATATTCTCTTCATATGTCCTACATTCTGCTAAATCCGCTCATCCAATTTCGTATAGCTGTACGTTCACTTATAATACGTTCCATCAAACTAACCTCAGTCTACATAGTTCACATTTTGAGGAGATTTCTACTATTGCTCTTACCACATAGGATCTTTGTGACACTACCCACCGTTTCATTATTCCAAGAGATCTTATAGGATTCTCTCATCCATATTTTTAATTCAGCTTTCGTTGTGTCGAATGGTTTTGCATTCGTCAGGTTAACTACCTTGATGTCCCCTTCCTTTAAAGCTAATGCTTATGCCCTTTTGTTGTTAACTACTCCCGAAAGGCCTGATATCTATGATATAAATGTCGAAGTGCTTTACATGAACACCTGTTGAGTGGTCTCTTTTTCATGGTGGCGTTTATCAACCGCTGGGTAAACTTCTTTGACGGCTCACCACCGCTCCATTGTGTATCTTAAGGGCACTTCACACGATCACATTTTACATACGTAAAGTCTAATAAAAAAGTAAAATGAAATAAAAGTCGTATGAATTATATTTATTGTGTTTACACGATTGGTATAAAACAATAAAAAAGTAAGATGAAAACAGCTGTTTTACTTTTTTGTTTGTGTTTACATAAAAATACATCCCTAATCTAATGCGACCTGCTTGTTTATTGAATCAGCCATACGACTGTCAAATTTTCCATCCGTGATAGTTTCATTACATATTTCATTTAGACAATCGGATCATATTATTTGTGTGATCGTGTAAAACCGGCTTAACATATATACGTTCGTATATAGCTTCAAGTACTTGAGCTGTCTCTGTCAATTGCCCCTTTGCCCAATTTCCGATATGCAAAACCACGCAGATGGGATGGCCTCTATTGAGTCGGCAACAGCACTTTAAGACGTAACTGGTAAACTAAAGTAAGAATCTATCAAATAAGCCGAAGATCACAGATAATACACTGTATAAGAAAAGAAGATTCAATGATATCACTTGAATATGATACCTCTCATCCATTATCTTTGTATCCAGTTCTCATACATCCGACACACTCGTAGAACACAACATCCGACACGCGCATTCAAGATATACGGGCTAGCAAGGCCCGTATACTCCTTTATTCATCTTGCATCATATGCATTTAACGCTAACTCTTAGTCCTATAGTCACTCCTCTCTGTGATATCTGTTGTCATTCGGCAACAGCACCGAACTTATACCAAAAAATAGATTTCACCGTGCATCAGTCTTTTAACTTATTCTTACCTTGAATTTGGGTTTAAACTAGAACCACTACGTAAATCCCGAAGAAACCTCAACCAATCAGGACATAGCTCTGCTGGCAACTAACAATTCGTAGTACCAGATTATATGGTTCTCTGGTTTGACCCCAAATCAATCCAAGGAATGTCCGCGAAGTCAAATGACATCATTTGTTTAAAACCCCATCTTGTAATCACACCAAGATGGGGTTTTTCATAAGGTAACATCCCCCCGGAAGGGTTACCCATGTGAAATAAACCTTACCTCTGGTAGAGTATTCAGTTAAAGCTTTCAATTGACAGATTTGAAATCAATTAATTAAAATTTTGGAGGCGTTTAAGAATAAACATTTAATTTCCAAGATCATATTAATTAAAACCTTAAAATTAGCTTTTGTTTAAATAATTAGGTCTAAAAGATTATAAACAAATTACCCAAAGTCACATATTCAAATGAATATTTAACTAAAACCCCTATTTATAAAATAATTTAGATTTAAACAACGTACAATTAACAAATAACACTCCCACTAATAATAATCTTAAGTATGGGAATCTAATCTTGTATTTAATAAGACTTAAAACTTAAACTCTAGGCCGATAAATATAAAAAATGGGCTTAAGACTTAGTAAAGTAAATGTTGCTGGTATGAGAGTTTTGTTTGCATATAAATGTTTTGTTTAAAAAGAAAAAAATCTTTCAAAATATTTAAAAATTTTAATTCTGTTGTTTTTTTACAGAAAATTTTATGCAACAATAGTGTTGTAGAAACAATAACAGCAACAAAAATTCCAAACAAATTACTAGCTTTGCAAGTATTTTGTTAAGGAAACAAAAACAAAATTTATTCCCAATATTGTTTAAAGTTTTTTTGTAAAGTTTTTTTGGTTTTCTTGTTTAATTTCTTTGATTTTTACACAATAACATTTTGAACATTAAAAGAAAAACAAAAACAAATAAATTCATATTTAAGTTAGTTGTAGTTATTTGTCTGTCTGTCTGCTAGTACAATGTGTAAAATATAATAGTTAGCTGGTTCAGTAAATAACTAACCTGTTCTTTTAAAGTTGGCATTAAACCAAAAACAATGTTTATTTTTTTTTGTTGGTTTCTTCTACCAGAAATAGAAGAAAAACAATAGACACACACACTCACACAGAAATAACATTATGAAAAAGTCAATATGTAGTATTATTTTTTTTTGCAGCAGAAAAATAAAATAGCAACAGCTATTGGAATAAACTCTGAAAATAAGGTGTAGTACACTGTTTAACTCATTGACAGTTCAACGTAACCGTAGTCTAACTACAAACTTAAACTTAAAAACAAAGATTTACACGAGGGTTCCACGAAACAGTCGGAAAATCTAGAAAATGTACATAGCTCACTAGATATTTAGGTCCAACTTAAACAAAAGCGTGGAAATGATATGATTATTGTGGACCTACCTAAACGTCCATTTATAAAAGTGGCTTTATATGATACAAATGTCCACTTTGCAAAGAACAATTTTGCATTCGTCAGATTCATTTTTGCAAGAACTCAGTCCTTTAGCAAGAATTTTCATTGTGTATTATTCCCAATTCGTACATATGAGAAGGTTTAACTGTCCTATTTAACTGTTCTATTTGCATGCTCTTCATTCCTTCGATTTTGTATAAACATGTCCATAACCCTAAAACTATGATACACGGTTGTCAGATCTGGACATTTTATAAACATGTTTCTGTATAAACACATAGCTTAAGAACATGTATAATCATACTTAGTTTAGACTTATAGGATCTGATGAATCTTCTTCTCTCATTCAGATCACCACATAAATCCTACCCACAGTTTCTTTATTTCAAGTGACCGTACTAATTCATCCCCAGCTTGGTAGAAAGATTTTCTTTTGCCAGATCCTCCGGACAGAGATACAATCCGAGACGGCTCAAATCGGCGGCGGCTGGCCGGCGGTAATATTTAGCAAGACGCGCCACCGCCAACTTCTTTCGGCTTCTACATGGAATCTACATGTGCGATTTCAGAAAATAATTTCATCAATTTGAACGGAGTTGCCACTATTTTTAATTCTTATGGCAAATTGAAAAGAGTTGCCACACAATATTGTGCTAAATAGTAAAACCTACTTTTAATGTCTATTTTCTGCTGAAAAAACATATATAGAGTCAGGTTTCTATATAATAAACGCTTATAAGGTCAAATTCTGATGAAAAAGTTAAATTGAACCGACAATTTAACCGCTGCCATATTTTCTATAATAAGCCGCCGCCGCCGACCTCGGTTATGACCTGCCGCAATTTGTGCAATTCGAAATATTAAAAGCATTCACATACTTTTTTTCTTAAATTAACAATGGAATCCTCGTACATTTTAAAATTTTTCTTGGGTTTGATCATATTCTACAAGAATTCATATTGTTGTTTGTGTAAATAAATATGTGATTAAATGTTGCTCATTGCATTTTGTTAAAAAACCCCCTACGCTAAATATGAAAAAAGACAAAGTATTGATGACTCGTTGGTAAGATTTGTAAGCAAGTTGCTAAACGATTTAATTGAATTAATAAAGAATTTTATTTGTATCAACAAAAATGTATTTGAAATATCAGCAGTAATTAGCATATAGTTTTGTATGTAGATCACTTTATAAATATGGTTTTTGACCAAAATCCGCAGGAAATGATTTTTGTTAAAAAAACAAATTCTTAATTAATTTCTCTTGACAGTACGATTAAGTATAACAGTTGGCAGAAAACAATAATTTATCAACAAAGAAACAAAATTATGCAACTTTTGTCTATTTTTTTTATTTTTTGCATGCTTTCAGCTCATATATATTATAGTCTGTTCTTTTTTCTTTTGGTTTTGTTTTTTACAGTAATTGTTAAATACCTTTAAGTTACAGTTGAATTGCAACAGGATTTTATGTGTTTTTGTCTGCAATTTTATTATTAACACAAATTCTAAAATTGTAGAATTAAGAAATAGTTATACAAAACATTTTTACATTATTATTTTGTAAAACAACAATAAATAAGATTGATAAATACAATTGGATTAATTCCAGACATGATGTTAGCAGTACATATTACCATAATCAAGAATTTATTTTTAGTTGAGAGAACATATAACGGTTGAGGAATGAGGAAAATTAAATGGTATTTGACTTTGATCCAAAAAGTACAAAGTACTAAAAATTTTGTGGTTCCTTGGCAAAAAATGGTGAAAAGAACCAGAGACCTCACTAGAGCTCTAGACTAAAGACTAGAATTTATTATTGGCTATAGACTAGACAATAAACTTGACATTGGACTAAACTAGAATGCAGACTTGACTTGACTAGTATATACACTAGCCTATAGACTAGACTATACTCTAAACAATACTATATGCTAGAGTAAAGACTTTTTCATACAGATTATAATGTATAAGCTATCCACTATATACTGAGCTAATGATTAGACTATGTACTATAATATAGACAAGGCTATAAACTAGACTATATACTTGACTATAGACTAAACTATAGACTAGATTATAGACTAGACTATAGACTAGACTATAGGCTAGACTATAGACTAGACTATAGACTAGACTATAGACTAGACTATAGACTAGACTATAGACTAG
>NC_060951.1:63165017-63219031 GCF_022045245.1 Lucilia cuprina
CTATAGTCTAGTCTATAGTCTAGTCTATAGTCTAGTCTATAGTCTAGTCTATAGTCTAGTCTATAGTCTAGTCTATAGTCTAGTCTATAGTCGAGGCTATAGTCTAGTTTATAGTCTATTATATTGTATTGTCCATACTCTAGCATATAGTCTAGGCTATATTCTAGTATATAGTCTGGTCTTTCGCCTAGTTTGTAGTCTATTCTAGTCTACAATCTAGTCTTTTGTCTACCATTCTTAACATTAAAAATATCTTTATATTTAACTTTGCTCTTCTGTAAACAATTAATATAAATCTTGTCAGCATTTTTCTGAAAATCATAACAGCATTTATTAAAAATTATTTATTATAACTTTAATTGTTTACAAGGCCTATACTTGAAAATTTATTTACGAAACCAAAAATAACTCAAGGTATTTTCATTGTTTTTTGACAAATAATAAAAAAATAATATTTTGCTAATTTATTATTTTTATATTTTTTGTTTTAAATATCAGTTAAAAATATTGCAAGTTAAGGAATTTTTCTAAAACAACTTTAAACAATTTAAGTTGACAGTTAATGTTTATTAATTTATTAAAAAATCAACTATTTATTAAAAGGTTTAATCTTAAAAAAATATTTAATATTAATATTGATTAGATATTAATAAAAATATTAATATTTAATTTAGAAAAATGCATTATTTTATCACTTAACAACAAACTATTCTATGTTTTTTTAATTTGTTTAAACAGACCTCGTTTTTTTTCCTTTGAATTTCAAACTGTGTTTTGTTATATAAAATCTTAACACAATTAAATTATATATTAACAATAATTTAAAAATTTAATCACCTCTAAATAGCAATTAAGATGTTGAATAATCAATAGCGTTAAAAGAAAAAGAAACAAGAAAAAACACCTGCTAATGCAAAACAAACAAGAAAACAAAAAGAACGCGGAAAACTTCTTATTTTGTGCAGACAACTAACTAACTAACCACCACCAATAGCCACAGACAACATGGTCATTTTGAAATTCCTATTACTGTTACTTTTTACTCTTTAATTCGCGATCCCTCTAACCGTATCAAACCCTCTCTTTTCCCACTCTCTTTAAATTGCAATTAAAACTGTTACAGTTATTTTTAGTTTTTTTAATACGTGTTTTTTAAGGTAATTACTCCCACTTTTCTCTCACTGTACCGACTCTATACACATGAGTTGTTGCTGTTGACCATTTAGACAACTTTTTAACTGGAGTTTTCAACAACAAAACCTAACCACAGACATACATAGTATATTAACAAGGCTAACTGGCCTACAGCCACAATTCTTATCAAGTTTAACTTAAAAATATAAAAACAAAAACTTTTATACACGATATGAAATAAAATTGGTATAGAATGGAATAAAACAAGTAAGAAAGTAAAGTCGGGCAGTTTTGATCATATAGTACCCTACAAAATGTTGTCTTATTTGTGGTCAAGTTTCAAACCTGGACTTAAATCTTGTCTATAATTTGATAAATAGTCTTCACTATAGTTTGTTATATAGTCTGTATTAAAGTTTAGTCTGTAGTCGGAACTATAGTCTGAACTTTACAATACAATTTCAACCATGTTCAACCGCTGTCTTCCCTTTTTTAATTCTATTCTATAGTCTAAAATATTATATAGTCTGAACTATACTTTTAATTATAGTCAATTTTGGTCTATGGTCTAGCTTAATGTCTCCTATAGAGTATTCTCTGGATTATAATTCAGTACATTGTCTAGTCTAGTTCATAATATAGTCTCTACAACAGTCTAGTTGTACAGGCAATTGTACTACAGGCCTGTAGTCTTGATTATGATCTAGGTTATAATTTGAATTATAATCAAGTCTACAGTATGCCTTGTAATCTGATGTAATTTCTAGTTGATAATGTGAACTATAGTCTAATCTAAAGTCCGACAATAGTTCAGTTTATAGTCTAGACAATGGTCTATATTTTGATCTATTGACAAGTCTAAAGTCTGTGTAGTTTATAGCCTGAACTATAATATGTACTATAATCAAGTCTATTGATATTACTAAAGTTTACTCCGTAATCTTAGCAACTAATTACTCCTTAATCTGTAGTATAGTTTAATGCATAATCTCGACTATAGTCTTTTCTAAAGTGTGCACTATATATAGTTCAAAATATGGATTATATTCTAATCTACTGTCTATTCTATGGTGTAGTAAAGTCTAAACCATACAATTTTTGTTGTAGAATATATAAAAATATATATAAAAAAAGTACAACTTACCTTACTGCAATAGTAAATATCCGACATGTTCGTTGATGTGTTCGAAAAATATATAAATAAATATTTATTTATTTAATATTATTTATTTATTTATTCTTACGCCAATTCGTGTGTGTCTTGTTCTTTCTTTCTAGTGCAGCATTAATAAAATCAAAATCTTGTATTTTAACGGTTTTGAATTTTAAAATTTTTATATAATATTTATTTCTTGCATTAGATTATTAGTTTAGATTGTTTATAGTTGTTTTTGTGCTTCTCTAAAAGAAACTTGTTGTTGTTCTCCTAAACTTTAGAATTAGAAGAAAAAAAAACTTGTTTATATTTGCAAAACTGGGAGAAAAAAAACAAACAAATCATACAATATACCACATATAATTATTTAAATTGCAGTTTTACTGTAGTTGTTGTTATTTGTGTTAAAAAATAAAAGTGACTTGTTTTCTTGTTTTGTTGAACAAAAAATTGTATTTTTGTTTTTGTTAATATTAATTATAGACTTTTTTATTTTAACACATTTTTTTCTTTTTAAATTTAATTATTTAAAGAAATTTTGTCAAATTGTTTAAGTACGCGCGTGAAAATTTCCGCCTTAATTTTTTTATTTTTATTTTATTTTTTTACTTCTCTTTAAATTGCATTCGTTGTGGTTGTTTTTGTGGTGTGGTCTGTATTTTAAGTGTTAAAAGAAAGACTTGGAAGACTTTCTACTTCACTGGTGCCGCAACTGCTTGAAAAACTACATAAAAAACTTGAAGAAAACATTGTTGTTGTGTTGGATCTTTTTTTTTTATTTGTAGGTTGTAATTTTCGCTGTTGTTGTCTACATATGTTTTGCTTTTTCCGTCAAAAACTGCAAGACAGAGTATTGAAAGAGTATACTTACATATCTAGTTTATAATTTTAGACTATTAAGTAGCTATTTGCATTTTAGATTATGTATTATAGTCTGTAGTCTATTTTCCACTCTGGATCTTAGTCTAGTATAGAATATAATTTGGTCTTTCAATGAACGGGAATAGTCAATAATTTTATGTAGTATAATCTAGAGTATAAACTAGTCTAGAGTGTAGTCTATAGTCTAGTTTATAGTATAGTCTGTAGTTTAGTCTGTAGTCTAATCTATAGTATAGTCTTTAGTCTAGTCTATAGTCTAGTTTATAGTCTAGTCTATAGTCTAGTCTATAGTCTAGTCTATAGTCTAGTCTATAGTCTAGTCTATAGTCTAGTCTATAGTCTAGTCTATAGTCTAGTCTATAGTCTAGTCTATAGTCTAGTCTATAGTCTAGTCTATAGTCTAGTCTATAGTCTAGTCTAAAGTTTATTCTATAGTGTAGTCTATAGTCTAGTATGTAATCTGGTCTATAGTCTGAATTCTATTCTATTATATAATGTAGACTAAAGTCTAGTCTGTACCATATACAATCGATGTAAGTTATAACATTTTTCTAAAATCACAGAAATTTTTATGATTCATCTTTTAAATTTTTTTTTTAGAAATATTTGTTAAATCTAGGTATATATTAGTTAAATATCTATTTATAACAATAATTTGAATAATATTTTGAATATTTAAAAAGTTCGCATATTTTGGCATTTAAAGTGTTGTATACAAAAACACTGCGTGCATAAGCAAGCAGCTTTAATCACGTTTCTTCTTTAAAATTATGCAAATTTTCTCATTTTTGAATAGAGATCATTAATATAATTGCTATTTCTGTTCTTCCTTAAACAAATAACTCTTTTAAAACTCTTGCTTAACGCATAACTTTCTTAAAATTTACCAAAAAAATAAGAGAAGTAAAATAATCAAAACAAAAATTGTTCACAAGAAGAAGACACGCATACATTACACTGATTGTTGTACTACTACAATTGCACTATGTACTTGTTTTGAAGTTACTGTTGCTGTTTTAGTTTTTTTTAGTTTTATTTCCTTTCCATAAGTCTGTACTCCGTGTTAGTTTTTCTTGTTGTTGTTTAAGCTTCTGTTATTGCTGCAAATGATGGTTTTTGATTTGGTTTACTTTTTTATTTTAAACAATTTATAAACAAATGCTATTTTAAAAACCAGCATATGGCCATTACTCCTCTTGTGACGCTCAATGTTTTTTTGTTTTCTTAACAATTCTATTTTCTTTTTTATATAAATTGAATTGTGTTTATGGCCACCACAATTTATGTCTCACATTACACTTTGCTTTCCTTTTTTTTGTTTGAGCTGCTGCTGTTTTGTATCTTTCTTATAAATCACTACTATTTCATGGTTTGTGCAAAAACGTCGTTTGACGTTAATAACAGCAACAACAATAATAACAATATTGCAAACAAAATGTCAACAGCATTTCATTCACTGCTGCTCACTGCATTCAATCACACCACAAAAAAAATTCAACCAACAAAACAATTTATTTTTTTTTTTTATTATTTTACTACTAACGTCACTGCAACAACAATAAAACGAAAAAAATCACTAGCTTTTAACTCTTATTTTTTAAGGCCCGTTTAACTCTTTCTTTCAAAACAGCTCGCTCTTTTTTTTACAAAAGGCAAGTACCAACAATAACTTGTATTATTTTGTTAATTTTATTTTTCTTAAAATGCGGTTTTTTATATAAATTTTTATATTTTATTAGTTTTTTTGTACCGTTTATTTTTATTTATTTTTTAATTTTCTTCGAGTTTTTATTTCAAGCGTTAACAACGTGCGTCTCTTAGCCAAGTCCGTAATGAACTGAATAGTCGCTTTTTATTTGTCTTGTAAAGAAGTTATTGTTACCAAATTGTTTTTAAGCTGCTTGCATATTGCCGTTTTTGTATTGTGTTTGTTACCATTCTTTCTTCTCTTGAGACGCGATTTAAAGTTATTTGAATTTAAAATTAATTTTTTCTCATACTCAATACTGGTTTCTTAATAAAATGGTTGCTGTCTGTGCTAAGTAGATTGAACGGCCGAATATTGAAGATCATATTTTATTTAAAAAAAACCTATGATCTTATTATAAAAGATGTGGTCATAAACTGGTTGTAAGTCTAATCAATCATCTGGACTATGGCCTTAGTATGGACTATTGTCTATAGTATATACTTCCGTCTAGTGTGATCAATAAACAGAACTAAGGTTTACCCTATATCCTAGTGTATATAGTGGACTGTACCTTACTATATAGTCTGACCTATAGACTTGTCAGGATTAATAATCTGTAGTCTATAGTAAGAATATTGTTTGACTTTAATATAGTAATGTAATACTATAGTCTATAGAGTGGACTATTGTATTAGTCAACAGTCTGAGTTATAATCTAGTGAATAGTCTACACTATAGTCTAGTTAATAATATAGTCGATAGTGTGAACTATAGTCAAGTATAGTTTAAAGTTTACTCTGCATTCTATAGTCTGGTGTAATGGCTGGACTATATTGTAGTCAATAAGCTGGACTTTATTCAAGTCTATAATCTGAAAAATAATCCAACAATGCCTAGACTAATGTCTGGACCATAGTCAAGTATATTGTTTAGACTATTCCCTAATCCATGGTCTGGACTATAGCGTATTCTTTAGTCTGGACTACTGTCTATAGTATATATGTACTTCCGTCTAGTCTGGTCAATGAACATAACATAGGTTTACCCTATATTCTAGTGTATATAGTAGACTGTACCATACTATATAGTGTGAACTATAGACTAGTCTGGACTAGTTGTCTGAACCTTATTATATAGTCTGTACTATTGCCTGTATTAAAGTACTATGTAGTCTAGTTTTAGTGAAATTGTAAGAAAGTGTTTTCATTTAATATTTAACAATTTTATTTCTTACGATTCTTTAATTTCAAATACCTCTCCACCAAACGATAACAACCAAAATATATTATCTCAATGCCACTTATAAGGGAACAGCCCATACAAATACCAATAACACCACCAATATTGGCTAAAACAAGAAAAATAGGAACTATTTAATGAAAAAATAAAAAACGACTTTAAACTTACATAAAATTTGATACCAATTATAAAGAACATTCTTCTGATATCTGATGGCTATATCAGAAGGATAAAAGATTTTAACAAGACTCAATTCGCGTGGTAGTTTAGTTATAGAACCTCTGAAAAATGTGGGATTAAATAAAGTTAACAGATCTTTTTTTTATAAAACGGAAAGGAACAACTTACAAATATTTCTGATTAATATGCTGCCTAAAGGTATGTCTTAATCGATTAACATATTTACGATAATAATAACGATTATAAGAACACAATGGAAAGCAATCGGAACAGGTTAAAGAATCCGAAAGCAATTCCTTTAAATGAGATTTTATATCGACATTTACCGGGTAATAAGTTTGCCAAGTAACTAAAAGATAAACACATTACAAAAGAATTACAGAAAACATGTAAAAAATCCTTTATTTACCTCTATAACGTTCCAAACATTCCGAATTAGCTAGAGTACACTGCTCCTTAAGCTCATCCACTTTCTTAGAATCAATATCATCTTTGGAGGCATAAAACGGTATACAATTGCACAACGATTCTATACTGCGTATTTTACACTTTAACAAACATTCCGATTTATCAAAGGCCGCCTCTTTATGTTCATAGGGAAAGTAACATCCTCTTTTTCGAACACTATGAGCACGGGCATCTTCTACGGTGTGCTGGGAAACTAATGTCAATTTTACATCAACATCTTCTCCTGGACAAACATGAAATTCTTCCATTTCTCCCATTGAAACATCAGGTATACGTTGTGTACCAAATAGTTTAATATTAAAACCAATTGTACTATCTTCAGCATAAAAATAATCTGAAGTGGTAGAGTTAAGGATGAGTGTTAAGCCCATTTCGGGACCCGTAGAATTGGGATAGTATAAAGATTCGGGATTTCTGTAGTGTAAAATAAAATAGATGAAATTTTTGCAATATTAAAATTCAGTTTTTCACTCACTTTTTGTATTGATAGTTGAATACACAACAGGCTCCATCTCCAAAGGCCATTAACTGGAATTTTTCTCGACAATCGATAGCTGCACCGGCCCAAAAACATTTCACAATTAAATCTTCACATTTTGGTGTCAACATTTTGATAATCTTTCGAGTATTGAAGGGTTCCCCAAATATGCTCTCCAAATCAGTGTGTAACTTTAAGGCTTCATCAAAATCTATAGAATCTGTATTCAAAAGACCCGATAACTGTTGTAACTTATGCTCCCAATATTCTGGAGTATTATAATCCGAACTGCGTAATGTGCTAAAGAAAAAGATTATAAATAATCCAAAATAATATTACACGATTTTCTTTCTAGAACTTGTTTTGCATCCGCTGAATCCATTCTTGACTTTTTTTCCTGAAACTTATTTGTTTACAATGCGCAAATTGTCAAGTGGAGTCCAAGGGACTCTATTTTGACATGACTATACCATTCGTCTGATATATATATAAGCTAATATAGTATTAAATTCAGTCCATACTCTAGAAATATCAAATTGGTTCTTTAAGTCTAGACTCTAGATCCAGATGAACATATTTACAAAGGCATTTGAAGAGGAGTTTGAAAACCGTTTTCTCTTTATCCTTGCCATTATAATTGCTACAGAATTAGTTGAAGTAGAGGCCAACCTGACTAGTATGTTGTACTAGCATTCAGAGTCCAGTTATTACTGTTATCAACCTCCCATCGAAACCTCTCTCATCGAAAGAAGGAAGGTTTTTTTACACAAAAATGGCCCGAGACATTATTGTTTATATATATTTTTTTCTTGGACCAGCACTCAGGGGATGACCCTACTCATGCAGTGCATTATGCTGGAACTAGGAAAACATGTTGTGGGAGGGAGGATAGAGGGAGTAGTATTTGTGGACATTTAATTTAAACCTTTTCACATCAAGAGTGGCGGGAAATACTTCTGCAAGAAGTTTGTTCCACATACCAACAGTTCGGCTGAAAAATGAATTTTCTCTGTAATATGTTGTGCGCTCCATTGACCAATCGACCACAAATGGGTGTATTCTTGTTCTACGTAAAAATATACGGGTATCGGGAATGATTTCCCTAATTTTAGAGGAGCACATTCTATTATAGTATCGATAGAACAGTGAAATACATACCACATTGCGACGATACTCCAGTGAACTTACCCCACCGATAAATACCATTGCCCTCTCTTATACGCGGTCGTGTAGCTCCACAATAAACTTCGAAGCTCCGGCCCATACATGGGGGTTGTATTCCATTTTCGGTCGAATATAAGTGGTGTAAATAGTGAGATCAGATAGAGTGAAGTATGTTCTTCCGTTTCAAAAAACCGAGACACTTGAATGCTTCTTTCGACAGTTGGAAAATGTGTTTAGTCCATCGGACATCGCACTTAATTTTCATGCCCAGAACATTAAGAGTTTCTGATTCCTTAATATTTACACCACCCATAAATATAGATGAACTAACATAATCTCCGTTTATGCGTTAAAAAAAACAACATTGAGTCTTGCGGGCGTTAAAATCGACTCTGATTATACGACCCCATTCAGAGATTTTTATCAAGTCGTGAAATTAATCGCTTCATTTATATTGCGCCTCACTACTCCAATCTCTAGAGGGCTTGGCCTACATTTTAATGAATAGGAATAGCAGATATTGCTGTCATCGGCAAAAAAAAAGTAGATAGAGTTGGAAGTTTGACATAGAAGATCATTTATGAAGATAAAAAATAGGGTAGGAGAAAGAACGAAGCCTTGCGGTACCCCTGAATTAAACTTGAACTCGTTTGATGAGATCCCATATATAACAACTCGCATAGTGCGATCACTGAGAAAGTTCGAAATAAATCGAGTGAAGTTATCACCGATACCAAATGCAATAAGTTTTGATACAAGTGCACCATGCCACACTCTCATTACTTACATATCCAAAGCATAACTACGAATAGCCTTACGACTAAACTTATTATTACTGCACACAGCCACCGAAGGAAATGGCACACTATACACCGTATATTTTTGAGTATCCAAAGCGGTAACCGTAGGATCACTGAGAAAAGATATCAAAGTAGTGAAACAAACATAAGTAGCAAAAGTAACACCCATTACGATGAACATAAACCAAAATAATCTAAAATAAATTAAAGTTTAATAAATATTATACAACTAATTAAACTAAAATAAATAGTATATCCCACACCTTTGATATTTACGTCTTCTGATATAGTAAAGTAAACCAAAACCATTGAGGCTGGTTTTTTGAAAATATTCCACTAAAGTCTCTTGAGCTGCTTGATATAAAGTGGTTAAAACCATGTTAAAACTTTAACCGGTGAACGATTTTTGGAAATGATATCAAAAAAAGAAATTTAACGCATTTAAATCTATTTGAAAGTGCGTTGAATTTGATTTGTTATTTTTTTATAGATATTTTCATTACAATTTATATTTAATTAATAGTTTTTCGTTTGCTACCTGTTAAATTTGTTAGTAGATCTTTTGTTTTAGATTAAAGTTTAATAGCGTACCGAAAATATGTGTACATTTATTTACATAAAGAAGGCTTGACTGGGAGGTATATTTAAAATCAATTACAGTTGGTAGAGTAGAAATTGTTTGGGAATACAGGTGTGTCTTCAGTATCTAGCAAGTAACTACCACCAATGCTTATTCGATAATCTCAACTCATTACATTCTACAGTACTAGGAAAGAAATTTGTAGTTGATTGTCCCTTAAAAATATTATTATTAATATAGGAACACTCAAGCAATCGAAAAAAAATAATGATTACGAATGTTATATGTATGAGAGTTAGCATTTTATGGATAATAACTAAAAGATAAAGTCAACGAATTGTCCAATGGACCCTGTTCCTTAACATTAATAAACATTTAAAATAAATCGCCTTCTAAGACTTTCTCTGAGTGCGCTCAAAATATACCATTTTCCTAATTGGATTAAATTATCGAGTATGACCATTTGTAGATCCTTAAACACCATGAGTAGTAACAACTTCGCTGTGTATAACAAATAGTTCGACTGTTGACGATAGATCATCCCTGGTAAAAAATTTCGCTCAATGATTAAGTTAACAATCCACTCTAATATAACTCAGGATCCATCCGAGGTGAAAATATAATTGTCGTGGGAACGAACTGCCTCTGTCAACTCAAATAGCTATTACTCAGTGAAAACGATCACAGCGTTTGTTCGACTAACCAATCGACGATTATTCGTGTAAGTAAAGTATTTCTTAGGTGTTTGTGGAGTCTGAGTGTTAAGTTGCAAAAAATGTTTTGATCAATTACGCGCGGCCTTAAGCATAGAGATTATACTCTCGATGCGTTTTTTCGAAGGGACTTGATGTTAGCTAGTGCAGCAAAAGTTAAAGGCTTTCTGTTGAATTGGATCGTCAACATGCTTAATAGCACAACTATCAATGTAAACCTGGAAGGTCATTGCATTACAGGATAATTTACAGGGCGCGAATTTGAAAGGAGTCTTATCGCCCCTCCAAAGGTTAAAAGCGGGTATAGCTCTAAGTATTCATATACCTTTATTGCGAGTAAAAATTGAATGAAAAAAGGACCTAATAATTACTATACGTGAAAAGCATTACCGGAACCAGAGAAGTTTAACTGAACTTCCACATAGTCCTATTCTTAAGTATAAATGTATTGTTTAGAGGAAAGTCTTGAGAAAGGACTGATATAGAAAGATGTACAATGAAGCTCAAAAGTGTGCTTCCTTAAACATCATAGGCGCATTAAGAAGCACACAACAAGCAGCATTATGTAATGAGTGTGGCACCTAGAAACCTAGGAGCTTCACCTGTGATACAGTTTTCATCTAGGTGTAATTGGCTTACATTTCATAAACTGTCCAGCAAAAATTTTTCAAATTTTGGTAATAAGTAATTTAGATAATGTAGTTATTTAATACATTACCTGGTAATGAGTGGTCGTTATCAATAGTATTATTTAATGTAAAGCCCAGAATAGTCGGGTAATTGCATTTGTAACCAGTTAGTTTAATTAGTTATTCACCCCTAAAGTAAGTACTTCTACATTGCTATTATATTACTTGCCTGCCTTAATGACAAGGCCTGATGCAAAGGCAACCAGGACACTTATTGCGCTAGATGGATGTAGTCTTAGGAATATGACAGCGATTAAAACGGACCATTGTTTTATTAGGGCTTATGTCAGTCATTATAGTACCGGGACTATGGAGCTACTGAGCACTGGAACCATAGACGATTGAGCATTCCATCTGCCACAGTATTTGAACACAAGATCTAAAACTGACAATGCTAGAATATAATTCCATTTTAAACTGGTTTCTTCCGTTTCTTCTATTAAAGACTCTAGCGGATCCATACTCGGCTAGTTGAATAAAACAAAACTTTTTTTGTATTTTGTTATTTATTTTTTATTTTCATTCTTATAGAACTATAAGACACATGCTTATTTTATGTTGATGTTTTCAATGAAATTTTTTATTTAATAGATGAAAATGAATTTGATTTGAAAATGTTGTAAAAAATAAATCTATAGATTAATTTTCTTTTTTTTTTTTTTTTTTGTCTGAATGGAATGTTGTTTGTTTTACTTTTTAATTGATATTATAAATTAAAGTAGAAATATGAAAAACATGTAAAATAAAACAATAAATAAAAAGAGACAATAAAATAAACAAGAAACTACAACATATTAAACATTTAATAGTAAATAATCAATTTAATGATTTGGATTTGTTTTTTTTAGGAATAAAAAGTTTTTGTTTTAACAATTACAAATTAAAGTAAATAGTTGTTGGATTGCTGTTTAAAAAACATATATAATTAATACAGAGAAATGTGTTTTTTTTATGCAAATTAAAGTTGATTTATTTTTTGTTAATGTAAAGTAATTATTAAACATATTTTATATGCTTTATGTTGATTATTGTTATTGTTTTAGTTCTTTTTGTTTGTTTTAGGGTTTTTAATCACAAACAATTTTAAAGCCAATCTGAAAGCGTTTATTTCAATTGTTTTTACATTTTGTAAATGTTTTTAAAATGTTTTCTAGTTTTCTTAAGATTTATTGTAATTTAGCTTTTTAATTGAAATTTTTTTAGTATTTTTTTTTATAAAGTGTCTTTTTGCTTTTTCAGTTAGTGAGTTTAACTAATTTATAGATTTCTTTATGCTTTATTACTTATTAAATAGAAAAATCTTTAAGGCTTTCTTTTGCTAGTGGTGTAGTTTTTATTCTTTGTTTTCTTGTTTTTGTAACTAACAAATCTTTTTGTTTTATATATCAATTTTTTGTTTTGGAACTATAGTTTTAAGTTTAAGAGTTTATAAAAAGTTTTTTTTTGTTTAAAGTAAATTAAGTAGTTGTTGTTGTTTTCTTTAATAAATTGTTTTTAAAACAATTTTGTTGTGTTTTTTCTTAGAAAATGTGTTTTTTTTATTTCTTAAAATTAATTTAAGTGTTTAAACAAAAATATGTCTTTTTTGCTTTTTTGTATAATAATTTGTTTTTATCAATATGTTTTATAATTAACTGATGTTAAATGGAATGTTTAAATAAAACAATAAAAAAAATTAATAAAAATATAAAATACAATAAAGAGGTGCGTAGTTGTTGTTGGTTGGAGGGAATTTTCTTTTAGTTAAAGGACGTTTTGTTAAAGGCAGGCATTAGAGTAATAGAAAATTAAGTAAATAAAATTTTAATAATAAAAATAATACAATTTTAAGTTAGATTTTGTTATAAATTAAAGAAAAAATACTTTTAAATTATTGATACCATAAAGTTTTTTTAAGGATTTTAATAATGAAACACAAGTTTTTCTTTTAATGTCACAAAGGGGAAACACGTGTATAATAATGAAAACATTTTGTGGGTCTAATATTTTGAAATGAAGGGAAATTAGTTTTTGTTTAGGAAAAAAATAAGGGAAAGTTTTTGATTTTCTTTAAAATTGTTAAAACATTAACAATTTCAGTATAACAGTTTTTTTTCTGTAAAAGATTTTAATATGACAGATTTTCTATAAGAAAATTACTGTATAACAGTTTTTAATTAAATATTTTTAGTATAACATTTCAGTATAACAGTTTTTTTTTAATATGAAAGTTTTCTTATAAGAAAATTACTGCATAACAGTTTTTAATTGAATATTTTTTAATAAAATAGAGATTTCTATAGAAAACCTTAGTAGTACAGTTAAACAAAAAATCATTATCACATTTTTTTCTATACAAAAATATGAGTATAACAATTTTTTCTCACAGAAAAGTTTCAGTATTACACTTTTTTTCTATAGAAAAGTATTTGTAAAACATGTTTTTACAGAAAATTTTCAGTATAACAGTTTTATTATTGAAAAAAATTCATTCAGTTTTATCGATTGCAATTTTTCTGACACAAAAAATCAGTATAACAGTTATTTTCTGTAAAAAAATTTAGTATGACAGTTTTTTTTACAATAAATTTACTGTATAACAATTTATAATTGAATATTTTTAGTTTAATAATATAGAAAAAAATTTAAAAAAATCAGTATCACAATTTATTCTGTACAAAAATGTTCGTATAACAGTTTTCTTTCTACAGAAAAGTTTCATTATTAATTTTTTCTAAAGAAAAGTATTTGTAAAACATGTTTTAACAGAAAATTGTTATAACAATTTTATCGATTGCAATTTATCTACAATACAGTTTTTCTGACGAAAATTTTCAGTATAACAGTTTAGTATGATAGTTTTTTACAAGAAATTTACTGTATAACAGTTTAAAATTGAATATTTTTAGTATAATAGAGATTTCTATTGAAAAAAATCTGCATCCATTTTATTCTATACAAAAATGTACGTATAACAGTTTCTTTTTCTACAGAAAAGTTTCATTATTAATTTTTTCCAAAGAAAAGTATTTGTAAAACATGTTTAAACAGAAAATTTGCAGTATAACAGTTTTATTTATAACAAATTGTTATAAAAATTTTATCGATTGCAATTTTTGTACATTGCAGTTTTTCTGAACAAAAATTTCAGTATAACAGTTATTTTTTGTACAAAATTTTAGCATGACAGTTTTTTTTATAGGAAAATATCTGTATAACAGTTTTTAATAAATATTTTAGGTATAATATAGATTTCTATAGAAGACTTTAGTAGAAAAGTTTTTTTAGTATCACATCTTTTTCTATACAAAAATGTGAGTATAACAGTTTTTTATAAAAATTTTATTGTATAACTGTTCAAAACGGTGTGAATAACGGTTATTTCTATAAACAAATTGCTGTATATGAAATTTTTCTTTAAAAAAGTAAATTGCATTTTTCAGTTATTCATTATTAAAAGTGTTCTAAATAAGTTCTGTATATTTTTTTCTATAGAAAAATTTGTGTACTCTGAAAAAAAAAATAATGTTTACTCCATAGAAAAAACAAATTTTCCCTAAAGTTTCTAAAAATTAGCATTTTTATGTAAAAAATATGTTTTAAAAAATCCACCGTCTAAACCTTACAATTCAAAAACTTTCTCCTTTTTTGTCTTAAAGAAAAACATTTTCTACCTTAAATGTTTTGTGTAAATTTTTTACATGCAATTTATACTACAAAAGTAAAAAAAAACTTTTGCTAAAAATTTAAATAAATAAAAAAGAAGTGTTTCTTATTTTATTCAATAAAACAAAACAAAAAACTTGCGATTGTCAAAAAACTTTAAAGAGACACTAAAATCCTATTAAAACATATCATATCTAAGATGTTTTGAAATAATACTTTGAAAATTTATCTCAAGCGGACAAACTATTTGGAACCTCATAATTTACGTTAAAAAGAAAATTTTAAAAAGAGATAAATAAAAAGAAAATCAAATAGAAATAATAAATGATATTAAACATTACGATTACATGTTCTTGCTGTTGTTGTTGTTGTTGTTGGTTTTGTTTGTGACTCAAAGATGTAAGACACCATCACCGTTAGCACTACTGCCGCCACCACCGCTACCGGTATTATCATCTAATGTTACGCCGGTTAAGTCTACAATCTCATCTTGATCATCTTGTTCCAATTCATCGGATGTGTTGGTATGATTAGTGTGATGCGAACCACTAGACAATTGACTAGTACGTGAAAAGGAACCACGACGCGGAGAGGATAAGGTACGTTGATTGGCCGGTTTAAAGGTGATAATAAGATTTGAGCTATTGGCCACCATCATGTCGGTAACCTATAAAAGTAAATATAAAATAATTAAGAAATAATCATAATTTTAAAATTTATTATCAAACTCACCTGATCTAATGTCTTTCCTGCCACTTCAATACCATTAACTTCTATAACCTCATCATTGACGGCCAATAAACCAGTACTCTCCGCCAAACCACCCGGCACTAAACGTGATATAAATATACCCGGTTGTTTTTCCAAACCATTGGGCGTCACACGAACCGAAGTACCATCACGTATATAGAAACCCAATGGCTTATCACTGCCATGTTTTAGCAAACGTACACGTCTGTGTGTTTCTGGTACAATATCAACATCAATAATAGCCGATACCTGACGAAAATCTTGTGGCATTGAAATTGGTGGTGCTCTCGTTTTGTTCGGCGTCTGACTCAGCATGCCAATTAAATTGAAATTACCGCGTTGTAGTTTTGGTAGTCCATATTCGATGTCCTCTTCACGTTGTATGATGATGCGCAATATAGGTTGGGCTGTCTTGAGAGCTCTGCCGAAATTGTCATCGTTGTTAATGGGTAACAGCTCGTGATCGCGTGGATCGATGTAACGTATTAGAAAGGGTAAATTGGCGAGACCGTGTAGTTGTTTGACGAGAGCATTAAAATTTTCAAAACTTGGTGGTTCTTCGGTACGTTTAAGTCCAAATCGTCGGAATTCAGCGTCGAACTAAGCGGGAGAGAAACATACAAATATTTATAAACATATTTTTTTGGTCAGTTTGAAAGTAGGATATTTATGTACACCAAATCTGAAGAAGTACACATAGGCCTCTATTAGGCCTGTAGAGCGCTTTTTAACCAGTGCTTCACATGGAAATCGAACCTCCGTCTATAGTCTAGTCTATAGTCTAGTCTATAGTCTAGTCTATAGTCTAATCTATAGTCTAGTCTATAGTCTAGTCTATAGTCTAGTCTATAGTCTAGTCTATAGTCTAGTCTATAGTCTAGTCTATAGTCTAGTCTATAGTCTAGTCTATAGACTAGTCTATAGTCTAGTCTATAGTCTAGTCTATAGGCTATAGACTATATATAGTCTAATCTAGTCTATAGACTAGACTATAGACTAGACAATAGACTAGTCCAGTGTATAATCTAGTTTATAGTCTAAAATATAGTCTAGTATATAGTCTAGTCTAAATTCTAGAATATAGTCTAGTCTATAGTCCAGTTTATAATCTATTCCATAGTCTAGTGCATAGTTTAGTCTTTAGACTAGTCTCTAGCCTAGTCCATTTTTTCTACAGAGAAAACTGTTATAAAAACATTTATCTCTTAAAAAATCTTAAACATAAACTATTTTTTACGAAAAACTTTTAAACACCAATTTTTCTACAGGAAAAGTCTGTTATGCACAGAAACATGAGGGACGCCATTTAAGAATGATCAGAGATAAAGTGTAACGAAGACGGTGTAAAGATATTCATACATATGTATATTTGTAATCCAATTAGAAAAACTAAACAACTTGTTAAATAAAACTTTAACTAAATCCCTTTGCTTAAAAGTATTACATTTATATTAACTTTATTAGAGAAAAAACTTAACTGTAATTTGTAAAAAAATTATATTTCTTAACAAAAAACTAACAATAATGTTACATTGTTCTCATCTTATTTGTTATTCCAATAATAAAGCAACAACCCACCCCGTTTTGAACACATTCATGAAAATGAATCAACAGGTATGAATTATGAAATGTGACACAGTACAGTAAATAAACTTTAAAATTAAATTAAAAATTCAAGAGACCAACTGAAAAAAGAACAACAAAAATCTAAAATAAAATTATGTTGGCAAAAACAAACTGACGCCGATTATAACCAAAATTATGGCCTTATTGAAAAAAACAGCAATTGTTCTAATATGATCGTGATCCACCCATTTTTTTTATTTTTTTGCTTAAGTACGCAATAGACTAGACTAAAAGTAATAGATCCAAAAAAAGTAGTAACAGCTGCATTTGGCATAGCTTGATTGATTTGCATTCATCACACATTAATTACGAGACAATGCATCTTGGATACAGTTCGAATATTATACAAGCGAACTTGAAAAACAAGGGGCGGCTTTGTTGCCAAAGACAGCAAGAGCCGAAGGAGGTGGAGCGACAACAAATAAACAGCATACAAAACATGAATCATACTACATACTCATATGCAACAAACAAACTCTATTTGGGCTTAACACACAAGTTTCCCGTGAAATGTTTTAACATATTTCTAGAAAAAAAACTAAACTTGTAAAGGGTTTTTTTAAGAGCAGGGCTAGCTTTACAAACACTTTTCTTTTTAGTTTCCCTACAATTACTTTTATGAACATTTAAGGTTTTTGCTTTAAACTTAATAAATTTGTGTTGTTTTACCTTTGATTTCACTTCCACGATATGTGTATCTGCATTTGGTAATGTATGAAATTTATTTTTCGACATTTTTCTAATGAATTTTTCACTCTTGTTAACTGTGTTTTCTTTCTTTGCTTTCTTTGTTTTTCTTTTTTCTAGATATTTTCTTCACTTTTTTTAAATCATTAACAAATTTTTGTTAAGATTTTTCGTCTTTTATTTGAGGCACTATTTGGTAGTTTTATTATAATCGTTTTATTATTTTTATATTGTATATTTTTCGTGTAAATTAAATAAAAATAAAAAAATTAAAAGAAAAACTTGTATAAAAAATAATTTACAAAAATGTAGAAAATATGAACACACACACACGCACGCACGATCTCACACAATTTTATACAAAACGTCGTTTTGATTTTTCAACATTGTGGCGACATACAGCACAGCTGATTATTTTTTTAAACGTTGAAATAACAACAACAATAGGTAGTTTTTGACAGTTTTATAGCCGTACAACAACAATTTTCCCTGTGGTTGTTGTAGACATTTGTTGTAAAGCAAGTATTGTCATCACTTTGTAAATAAACAAAATATGATTATATTCACAATAGCCAGACAATGATACCAAATTGATAACAAACTTGGCACACCTTTTTCCTTAAATTGTGAATTTTTCTGAGTTCTACACTCCAAAAAAATAATCTTGATTATTTAATAAGATAAAATGTTTATTAAACAATCCTTACTATTAAAGTTCTATAAATCGGCTTTGTCGAAAAAAGTCGAATTCGACTATATTGTTCCAAAAAAGTCGATAACTCGACTATCATCTATGAAAAAAGTCGAAAAGTCGAAAGAATGGAAAAAAGTCGAAAAGTGGGAAAGTCGGAAAGTCGAAAATAGAGAAGTCGAAAAAACTCAAAAAATTGCAACAAATAGAAAAAATATAAATAAAATTTTTTTATTAATAATAACATAAAAATAAATATAATAACAGTAATAATAATAATAATAATATAATGTTAAATGGCAACATTATAAATTTACTCTTCTGGCTTCGGAAAAAGTCGAAAATAGTCGAAAAGTCGGAAAAAGTCGAAAAGTCGACTATTTATAAAATATTAAAAGTCGAAAAGTCGAAAAATCGACTTTTAATTAAATGAAAAAAGTCGAAAAATCGACTTTTAACTAAATGCAAAAAGTCGAAAAGTCGACTTTTCATAAAATGCAAAAAGTCGACTTTTCGTTTCAACTATAGAACCCTACGGCATATATACATGAGAGTTTTTCACTAAAAATCTTACTGTTATAGTCAACAAATTTGATGTGTGGCCATGTCGCTTAATACCTACATCCACTTTTTGTAAGCAAAAAAAATTTAAAAATCAATAAACTAAAATTTTTCCAAAATATATTAGCTTTTTATTTGGACTTCTTTAACATCAAATAGATTTTAATTTTTCTATGTGTATATTTTACCAAATTATTCCTCATTCTCATTTCATTCCACTTTGTTTCTCTTTTTGACATTTCTGAAACAAGCATTTTATTCACACACACACACAAACGTTTATTAAACGTCTAAATTTTATGCGGTATTTTTTTCATTTCAACAAATTTTCCTTAAAAAAATAAAGATTTTTAATAAAATATCAAATAAATAAATAAAAATTTATAGCAACATGGATGTGCGACCAAACCAAACCATATACATTAATAATCTTAATGAGAAAATCAAAAAAGAAGAATTGAAAAAATCACTATACGCCATTTTTTCACAATTTGGACAAATTTTGGATATAGTGGCGTTGAAAACATTAAAAATGCGTGGTCAGGCATTTGTTATATTCAAAGAAATTGGCAGTGCTTCCAATGCCCTCCGCACTATGCAAGGATTTCCTTTTTATGATAAACCCATGCGCATAGCATACGCTAAAACCGACTCAGATGTGGTAGCCAAAATAAAGGGTACCTTCAAGGAAAGACCTAAGAAGTTAAAGCCACCAAAGCCCGTGCAGCCTGTGGAGGATAAAAAGTAAGTTTTTGTTTATAAATTAGGGAATTTATATTGAAATATTTTACTTTTTTTGCCCACAGAGACAAAAAGAAAAAGACTAGTAATGCGGAGAATGCCAATCCCAATACCCAAACCGAACAGCCGCCCAATCAAATTCTTTTCCTCACCAATCTACCGGAGGAAACCAACGAAATGATGTTATCCATGTTGTTTAATCAATTCCCCGGCTTTAAGGAAGTACGTTTGGTGCCGAATCGTCATGATATTGCTTTTGTGGAATTTGCCACTGAATTGCAGAGTAATGCCGCCAAAGAAGCTTTACAAGGTTTCAAGATTACACCTTCACATGCTATGAAAATAACATTCGCCAAAAAGTAGTTTTATGAAATATTTACAATTCATATTGAATACTTTTTGTCAGTCGTGCGAATCGGAGGAAGTTTGATTACTTTCTTTGGTTACAAATTAGAATTAACTATTTTTGCATTAGTAGAAAAGAAAAGATTTTGTCAAACACATTTTGAAAGTTAAGTTTTTCAAAGAGGTGTAAAATTAATGAATTAATTTAATGTGTAAAACAAATACAATTTTACAAATAATTACAAAAACAAAGTGGTCATTTTATATTGGGCTATTAAAATCTTTTGACAAATAACTGAATTTATTAAAACAACTTAATAAAAATCCTCAACAAGTTATAAAAACAATTTATTTAAAATTATAATCTACATTGATTCATCAACAATAACTTCCAAAACTGCTGTAGGATCATCCGACAAGCTCTCCACATCTAAATCATTTTCCAACTCAAAATCATCGACCTCTAAGTCCTCCTCCACTTCCCCTACATCACCCGCAAACTTCTTTATAGTATCTCCACCTTCTTTCATAAATTTCTCCATATTTTTAATCAATTTCTCCAAATTGCCACCTACCAAAACATCAATTATTTGCTGATCCCTTACAAAAACAAATGTAGGCATACTGGTGACATTATAAGCCATGGCTATATCTTCACATTCATCTACATTAACTTTAAGAAATTTGACTTTATCCGCATATTGCACCGATAACTCTTCCAGTTGAGGATTTATAAGTTTACAAGGTGCACACCAATTGGCGTAGAAATCGATCACAACCAGTTTATTATCGGCATCTTCGAGCTCTAGCTCAAAGTCGTTTTTATTGAGTACATTATAGGTCATGTTGATAAAATATTCGGATTTTCTTTGATATTTGAAATCAATTTACGGGATTTTTTAAATTTTTTATATTATTTTATAATTGACAGATAGCCAGAGTTTTCAAATTTACAAAAATTATATTTTACAATTTATTCCTGTAGTTCTATACCCAATAAAATTTCAACTATTTGGGTCGTAATTTGGAATCAGAATCTTTTGGTAATCAGCACCAAATATATAATATTTGGTGCTGATTTATTAATATATCTATTAATAAATTAGACCTTGTCGACATGAATCTAACTTAGGAAGAATCCTCATATATTACTGTTTATTTTCTTAATAACCATAATCATTAAATTTTTAAAATAAATTTAATATACACAACACTTTTGTTATTATGAAGTCAGAAATTAACGATTTTCTGAACATGTAGTTTTTTTTTGTCAACAGTACTGTTAACAGTAGACGTCGCTGCTCCATCTGACAAATGTAAACAAAACCAAAAGTATCCCTGTTTTAGTTTATTGCAACTCTGTTTTCAACAGTTTACCGCTATTTTTCATCGTCGACTTGTTAATTTGTTTGTTGCTCTAGACAAAGTAAAGAAATTAATAAAATTAAGTGGTTTTTGTGATATAAAATAAATAAAATTGGTTAAATTACTTTAAATAAGTGTTAATTAAAATGTTTTTAAATTGTTTTGTTCGTATACAATCGGATTTCAAAAAGATATTCGTGTGTCTATTAAACTTTGGCAAATGAGACAATCGCGGCAGGCTTAGTGCGTGGTTTGTGTGCGGGAGTAAATTTTAGTGAGACGTTTGTTAAAAGTGTTAATGAAATGCATAAGTTTTGTTTTGTGTTAGTAACGTTATTAACAACATTAACAATAGTGTTTGCTGGCTAGTATGTTTAAGAAATTGTGGCGAACATTTGGTTAGTGCCAGTGTACATAAGGTATATGGATGCTAATAGTTTGTCATTGCTGCAATGTTTTAGGTTCAATATTGTTGTTGGTGTTATAATTGTTTGCGAACTTCGTGGAAATATTCATTTTTAATTACAAAAGGTAAGAGACTACTTCATATAATGTACATATTAAATGCAAATAAAACAGTTTTTTATTCGGAAAGTTTATTTAATTTTCGATTTAAAGTCTACAACAATTTCATTGATAAAATCTGTAAACAAGAACTATAAACATTTACTCCCTTTTACTACCCCTTCCTTGTTTATCCTTGCCTTTCAAAGTCTCCTTACTTTTGTTTCCCTTACTATCTCCACTTAACTCTGGCTTTCCAGCATACTTTTCCAAATTTTGATCTAAAGTCTGTGCGTTACTACTTGAGAATTGTTCCAATTTCTGTTGATTTTTCATTAACATAAAGGTGGGCATGGCGGAAACATCATATTCCACTGCCAAATCTTCAAATTCATCTACATCTACTTTAACTATTAATATTTTGCCTTTATAAGCCTCTGCTAACTGCTCTAATTTAGAGGCCAATATCTTACAAGGTCCACACCAGTGGGCAAAGAATTCAATGACTAGCAAACGATTATTGGTTTCTTTGAGTATTTTATAAAAGTCATTTTTATTGGCCAGGATATGAAGATTTACATTGGAGGTTAGGTTAATAGTGGCAGACTCTTCCGATAGGCTTTGTTTTGTTGTTGAGTCTGTGGTTTTGTTTTTAGAATTACTCGTCATGTTTGTGAAAAAAAAAAATATTTAAATTTGAAAGTACGCTTTTTTTCGAAATAAAATTTTAAATATTACGTTTTAGAAGTTGCCACCGCATTAAACAAAATCGTTACCAATTGTATTATGGAATAGTTTTCTTAAATCCTTTTTGGTAAGCATCCTACTGTATGATGTAAAAGTTGCGATGATCACTGTCATCCCAGGAGCAACTGTTTACACTAAATGACTTTATTCCTTTCATCATGAAAATGATGCTATTGAGATATGGATTTTTATTTACATTTTAACTATTAAGGCGTGACCTCCGGTAGGTTAGTGTTCAAGTCTAGAAGACCTTAGCTGGTGAGTTTGATTCCCATCTGAGGCACTAGTTAAGGAGCTAACACAGGCCCGATAGTGGCCTTGGAATTGATGTATATACATCCTCCTTTCAAACTAACTATTTAGGCGCATAATTTGGAGCCTACATTCTTTCAAAGACCATTTTTCAAAACGTATAAAATCTAAATAATAATGATCCTATTGAATCTAAATCGACATTTGACTT
Source organism: Lucilia cuprina (assembly GCF_022045245.1). Taxonomy (NCBI): domain Eukaryota; kingdom Metazoa; phylum Arthropoda; class Insecta; order Diptera; family Calliphoridae; genus Lucilia; species Lucilia cuprina. The sequence continues at coordinate 63,188,316 of NC_060951.1, forward strand.
TACAACCTTACATTCAGACGGAATTAATCAATCTCTATATCATCCCAAAAAGTCAAATTCTCCAATCAAATGGAAAGACACAGTTTGAAAACCAGGCTCCAAAGCAGTGGCTTTTTACACATCAAAGAATATTTTTGCCATTAAAACTTTTATTTACAAATTAGTTTTATTTTCAACTTCACACTGACTTTTCCAAATATTTCTCTACCATAGCATCCAACTGTTCCGGTTTACTGCCAAAGAATTGTTCCAACTTCGCACCATTTCTCATAATCATATAAGAAGGCATTTGATTGACATCATATTCAATGGCCAATTCTTCCAAATCTTCAATATTGATTTTTAAAACTTCTAGTTTGTCGGGATATTTTTCAGCCAGTTCTTGAAATTTAACGGCTAATATTTTACAAGGACCACACCATTCAGCATAAAATTCCACTATAATAAATTTATCTTTAATGGATTTTAATAGTTCTTCAAAGTGTTCTCGGCTAACAACACATTTTATTAAAGAATTTTCTGCTTTTGCTGAAGTATTAGGATTTTGAGAAGACATTGGATTTTTAAGTAAATTTATTATTGTTTTTGAAATTTATGTTTCTTTTCATAAAATAGTTTTAGTTTTTTCTTTATTGCAGTTTTTCTTTTAATTTTCTTTTTAATTGAGTTGAGTTTTCTTTTTCAAAAATTTCTTTTTGTTTTACAAAAATACTTTTATTTCTTTTTATTATTAAAAATAAAACTACTTTGTCAAAAGTTTACGAAAATCATCATTACTTTTGGGAGTTCCAGGAATTTGTGCTGCTGGCTTAGCTGCTGCTGCTACAGGTTTTGTATTAAGATTTTTTCTTACTACATTTGGTATTAAGGACATTCGGGGCTTTTGTTCATTAGTTTTACGTTTGGGAGCTAAACCCAACATTTTAATGGGATTTGGCGCAGCACTGGTAGAGGGTTTAGGAGGTGGAGCAGAAATTGCCACAGATATCTATAAAGGTAATTGGAAAGAATATTTGTATAGAAGAGATGTATGTCTGAGATGATTTTTATACTTACATTATGACCTCTTAGATTCATATTATCTGTGCCCAAAACAGCTTTACCTGCTGACGACTCTTGCTCGTATTCCACATAGGCGATTTGTTTAAATTTACCAGATCTTTAAGAATTTGTATAATAGGAAAATATTAAGAAATAAGGTTCTGATTTATATACTTACTTATGGTAAACCAGCCGGACATCTTTCAATTTGCCATAGACCCCGAAAATTTCCTGTAATTCTGCTTGATTACAATCTTGAGGCAAACTTTTTATAAATAATTTATGCAATTCTTTGTCGGCATTATATTTAAATTTCTGCCTTTGTTCCTTATCACGCAAAACGCTGGAAACAAATAGAGGACGTCCATTTATGCTCTTACGATCCAAAGTTAAAGCTTTTTCCACCTCGGCCTTTAAAGAAATAAAAATTTACTTTATTTTGAGTTTTCAAAAACTTTAAACCCCGAACATACCGCTGTTTCCAATTCAGCATAACCAAAACCTCTACTCTTACCACTGGCCGAACGAATTAATTCCAAATTTACTATCTTTAATTCAGGCAGATTTTCTATAATAACCTCTTCCGTTAAATTATAATCCAGATTTGATAAAAATATACGCAAATGATCTTTAGTAAGATCAATTTCTTGATTTTCATGTTCTTTAAACTGAGACTCTTTGCTTTCAGTTACCACTTTGTGGTTGGTGGTTTCGGGTTTTTGTAGTTTTGGCTGTTTTGGAAGAGAATCATTTTCAGGTGCATTTAGTTTTCTTTTAGTAGGTTTACTGGAAGTATTGGTGTTTTTGGCAGGTTTATTAAAGGAGTTGTTAAGCAAGTACTTTTGCTTAAGATAGCTGCATTCTTTAACACATTTATTGAGTGTCTTAATAGAGCCATTGCATCTTTCAAATCTTTCCCAGGCGGATGCTATAACTAAAGGATTGTCCAATTCGGGGCTATGTAAAGCTTTGCTAAAAAGTCTAGAGTAATAAAACAATTAATAGAAAGTTTTATAACAAATTAAAGAAAAACAAAACCTACTTGCGTGTTGCTTCTAAATCATGTCTCATTTCTAATAAAACAAATTCCATCCATAAAGCTGATTTCGTTGAATTATCAGAACTCTCTAAAGAACAGAGTTATTGATTTTTTTTCTAATTTAAAATTTTTGTTTATAATTAGTTACCCATTACTGTGTTCCATAATTCTTTGCCTTTTTTGGGATCCCTTAAAGGACCATACTCCAAACGTCCCCAGAATTGTAAAATCTCACAATTACAATCGGCCAAAACGCCCCATTGTTGCCCCAATATAGTCCAACCTAAATTGAAATTTTTTCTTAAGACCTCACACTCATCGGGATTTAACCAATTCGTATGACGTCTCAAATACGTTAAATACTCCAACCAAATAGAAACAGCCGGTTCGGGAGTTTGAAAACCAGCCGCCAAGGCAGTTTCCAAAACTTCCTGTACCTCTTGAACAGGTTTCTCCATTTTTTCTAGAATTGTCATACGTTTAATATACAACTCCGGAGACCAGGTGCAATTACGCAATGCTCTTTTGCATATATCATCGGGAGTTTGTTCGTACAAAGCAAATTTTTGCAAATCCTCTGGACGTCCAAAAGCATCTCTATAATCAATAAAATCTATATATTTCAACCAACATTCTGCATTTAAGCAGCAATCAGCCACCATACGTTCGTAAAGGGTTTGTAAAACATTTTCATCTAAAAATTTATCCGATTCTTTAATATATTCAAAATATACTTCGGCTCTTTCGCGATAAGCTTGCGCCTCCAAACCCTTTAGTTTATCCTCATATATAATTATCTTGTTAAGATGTTCTTTGGCTTTAAAGTAACGTTGATCAATAACAGACCAGTCCAAAGTGTGCTCGTTTAAACTTTCCTTATTACGTTCATAATAAACTTTAAATTCTATATAGGATTCTTCCATTTCGTTTAGAGGTAAACGTAGTTCCTGTAGAAAGCTTTGTATATAATTATTTAACTGCTCTGGTATTGTTAAATCCTTGGCAAATTGTTGACGATAAAGTTTAAAGAATTCACGACCTTTTAAACAGTTGAGGCCATAAGTACCTAAAATTTCCTGCCATACTGCTCTAGGATCCTTGCAGCGTTGAGCAAAGTCGGCAAATTTTAAAGCTAAATCACAGGCTAAAAGAGAAATAAATAAATTAGGTATTTTTAAAAAATTAAGTTCATTTTGTATAAGATTTTTTCTTACAATAATAATCCTGCAAAGCTTTGTGAAATAATTCCTTAACTTGTTCAATTTCCTGGGTAGTTTGAGCCACCACTAACTCCACCTCAATGTATTTTTGCCACAGTTCGGGAGTCAATGGATAAACCGAAGAAAAACTAAGATAAGCTTTGCGTATATTATCCAAATCACCTGTGGAGCTATAAATAACAAAAATATTTTAAAAATTGGTTTAATTACAAAGTTCAGTTGCTAAACTTACTGTGATAATTCACATAAACGCACATATTTATCGTAAGCATATTGATTAACTTCCAATTCTTTTAGAATAGCATCAAATTCTTTAAGATTCTGAAGTTCTTCATCTTCCACCTCGTCCTCGTCATCATCTTCATCGTCAGTATCTTCCTCTTTATTGGCTTCAGCTAAAGTCAACATCTCTTCATCATCTTCTAATAAATCTGCATCAGTTAAATTATTCTTTTCTCCCTCATCAACTGATTCTTTTAATAGATTATCATTTAGCAAAGAATTATCATCAATTAAATCTGTAGTCAAGGAAACTGAGGGAGGTCTTAGTAAATTTAAGGAAATATTTGTTTTGCCTCCTTCACCTTCATCGTCCGACTTAAGTAAAGCTTCTTCCTAAATATAAACATCAACATTAATTTGTTTGTGATTGGGTTGGGAGGGCTGTTTGGCTGGCTGTACTGAACTATTCCTTCACCAACTACACTGCTTTAAATCATGCTGACAACTTACCTCTGCCTCGTCTATATCTTCTTCATAAGAATTCTTATTGTTTGTAGACATTTTTATAGTATTTTACTTTAAGTATTTCTTTCTTTAAGCGTTTTTAGATTAAAATATATATTTGAGAATTGTGTGATTTATTAATACATTACAAATAAATGTAAACCAAAGAAAATACAATAAAAAATGCTTTTTTGCTTGAAAGATGCCACCGCGTTTTAAGATAAAAGTCACTTTTTCTTATGGTAATGATATGGCAATACTTCCGTTTATTTTCATAATAAACGTATGGCAGCGCAATACAGAGTTGGAAGTTTGGAATTTTAAATGGAAATGACGGCAGAGGCGTCATTTCAAACAAATTATTTATAAAATGTTTTTTTTTTTTTTTTTTAATTAACAATTATTAAGTAAATTTTTAAACTGGTGGCTAGAATATAATATTCTTGTAGGTTTTCATTTTCATATTCACTAGGGTTGTCATTTGAATTAAAATTATTTGATTTATCGAGAAAAAATTTTTGTTTTTCTTCGAACGAATAAAAAAGTTTTTTTAATTTAGAATAAAGAATAATTGGACCACTTTTGTCGAACAATCGAATATTCGAATAAAATTTTAATGTTACCTTTTACCCATATTATACGAAAAAATATTCAACTAAGACCCAACAAAGTATATATATTCCGGGTCCTTGTGAAATTCTGAGTCGATTGAGCTATGTAAGTCTGTCTGCGTGTGTAAAACACGCTGACGTAAAATCTAAGCTAAGGACATCAACCAAATTCACCAAAAATATTTATTGTTATCCTAAGCAGTTTGGTATTGAAAATGAGCAAAATCGGTTTACGACGTGAAAAGTTATGAGTAAAAATTTCACACTACCTCGAAAAAAACTTGGTTTTTTTCCTAATTCTTCAGAATTTTTCTCAGAAACTTTTTTCTATTGATTAAGTATGTTAAAAATTGATTCAAAATTTCCCATAGCCCCCATATGAAGTTACATATTCCCGGAAATTAGTTTATCGTTAATAACTTACTCAAATATATCAGTATATATACACAATTTTGTACATGTAAATATAATACAGAAAGAAATCATCGTTCTACCAAATTTTTTCCGCATTGGTAGATATTGGACATAGCTCCAATATAAGATCCTCTTTCGAAAATCACTTCGACACAAAAACAATTTGTCTATAAATGAATAGGCTTCCGGATAGGCCCATAGTTGGTCATAGCTCCCATATAAGGTTTACTTCCGAAAATAACTTAAAAGCATATATTTCATTGAATTATTAATTCACCAATCTACCAATTTTTTTTAGGATCGGTCTATTTTATGTACACATTATACCAAATTTTTCTGGCTCGCTTATAACTTCGTTAAAACTAGTTTAAATTGAAAAATAAGCTTTATTTGTGATCACCAATTCTTTCCTTCAAAAATCGGGTTTTCCACCAAAAAACCTGAAAAAAAAAAACTAAAATCGCTTTTAACTTCGTTAAAACACGTTTAAATGGAATAATAAGCTTAATTCGTGATCACTAATACTTAACTTTAAAATTCGATTTTTTGACTAAAAACCATAAAATAACTAAAATCGTTTATAACTTCGTTAAAATACGTTTAAATTGAAAAATAAGCTTAATTTGTGATCACTAATTCATTCCTTCAAAAAAAGATTTTTTGACCAAAACTAAAATCGCTTATAACTTCGTTAAAACACGTTTAAATGAAAAAATAAGCTTAATTTGTGATCACCAATATTTTTCTTCAAAAATCGATTTTTTTGACCAAAACTAAAATAGCTTATAACTTCGTTAAAACACGTTTAAATTGAAAAATATTTTCCTTCAAAAATCGATTTTTTGATCAAAAAACAAGAAAAAATAAAATCACTAATAACTTCGTTAAAACACGTTTAAATGGAAAAATAAGCTTAATTTGTGATCACCAATATTTTCCTTCAAAAATCGATTTTTTGTGATCACCAATTACCAATATTCTCCTTCAAAAATCGATTTTTTGACCAAAAAACCTGAAAAAACTAAAATCGCTTATAACTTCGTTAAAACACGTTTAAATGGAAAAATAAGCTTAATTTGTGATCACAAATATCTTCCTTCAACGTTTAAATGGAAAAATAAGCTTAATTTGTGATCACAAATATCTTCCTTCAAAAATCGATATTAAGACCAAAACTAAAATCGCTTATAACTTCGTTAAAACACGTTTAAATGGAAAAATAAGCTTAATTTGTGATCACCAATATTTTCCTTAAAAAATCGATTTTTTGTGATCACCAATCAACAAAATTCTCCTTCAAAAATCGATTTTTTGACCAAAAAACCTGAAGAAACTAAAATCGCTTATAACTTCGTTAAAACACGTTTAAATGTAAAAATAAGCTTAATTTGTGATCACCAATAATTTCTTTAAAAAATCGATTTTTTGACCAAAAAACATAAAAAAACTAAAATCGCTTACAACTTCGTTAAAACACGTTTAAGTGGAAAAATAAGCTTAATTTGTGATCACAATATCTTCCTTTAAAAATCGATTTTAAGACCAAAACTAAAATCGCTTATAACTTCGTTAAAACACGTTTAAATGGAAAAATAAGCTTAATTTGTGATCACCAATATTTTCCTTCAAAAATCGATTTTGTGACCAAAACTAAAATCGCTTATAACTTCGTTAAAACACGTTTAAATGGAAAAATAAGCTTAATTTGTGATCACAAATATCTTCCTTCAAAAATCGATTTTAAGACTAAAACTAAAATCGCTTATAACTTCGTTAAAACACGTTTAAATGGAAAAATAAGCTTAATTTGTGATCACCAATATTTTCCTTCAAAAGTCGATTTTTTGACCAAAAACCATGAAATAACTAAAATCGCTTATAACTTCGTTAAAACACGTTTAAATGGAAAAATAAGCTTAATTTGTGATCACCAATATTTTCCTTCAAAAATCTATTTTTTGACCAAAAAACCTGAAAAAACTAAAATCGCTTATAACATTGTTAAAACAAGTTTAAATGGAAAAATAAGCTTAATTTGTTATCACTAATACTCTCCTTCAAAAATCGATTTTTTGACCAAAAAAACATTAAAAAAATAAAATTGCTTATAACTTCGTTAAAACACGTTTAAATGGAAAAATAAGCTTAATTTGTGATCATTAATTCTTTCCTTTAAAAATCGATTTTTTGACCAAGAAAACATGAAATAACTTAAATCGCTTATAACTTTAAATGGAAAAATAAGCTTAATTTGTTATCACTAATACTTTCCTTCAAAAATCGACCAAGAAAATATGAAAAAACTAAAATCGTTTATAACTTCGTTAAAACATGTTTAAATGAAAAATAAGCTTAATTTGTGATCACTAATACTTACCTTCAAAAATCGATTTTTTGACTAAAAACCATAAAATAACTAAAATCCTTCAAAAATCGATTTTTTGACCAAAACTAAAATCGTTTATAACTTCGTTAAAACACGTTTAAATTGAAAAAATAAGTTTAATTTGTGATCACCAATATTTTCCCTCAAAAATCGATATTTTGATCAAAAACATGAAAAAACTAAAATCGCTTATAACTTCGTTAAAACACGTTTAAATGGAAAAATAAGCTTAATTTGCGATCACCAATATTTTCCTTCAAAAATCGATTTTTTGACCAAAACTAAAATTGTTTATAACTTCGTTAAAACACGTTTAAATGTAAAAATAAGCTTAATTTGTAATCACTAATTATTTCTTTCAAAAATCGATTTTTTGACCAAAAAGACATGAAAAAACTAAGATCGTTTATAACTTCGTTTAAATGGAAAAATAAGCTTAATTTGTGATCACCAATATTTTCCTTCAAAAATCGATTTTTTGATCAAAAAACATGAAAAAACTAAAATCACTTATAACTTCGTTAAAACACGTTTATATTGAAAAATAAGCTTAATTTGTGATCATTAATTCTTTCCTTCAAAAATCGATTTTTTGACCAAAAAACATGAAAAAACTAAAATCGCTTATAACTTCTTTAAAACACGTTTAAATGGAAAAATAAGCTTAATTTGTGATCATTAATTCTTTCCTTTAAAAATCGATTTTTTGACCAAGAAAACATGAAATAACTAAAATCGCTTATAACTTCGTTAAAACACGTTTAAATGGAAAAATAGGCTTAATTTGTGATCTCCAATATTCTCCTTAAAAAATCGATTTTTTGACCAAAAAACATGAAAAAACTAAAATCGCTTATAACTTCGTTAAAACACGTTTAAATGGAAAAATAAGCTTAATTTGTGATCATTAATTCTTTACTTGAAAAATCGATTTTTTGACTAAAAACCATAAAATAACTAAAATCGTTTATAACTTCGTTAAAGCACGTTTAAATGGAAAAATAAGCTTAATTTGTGATCACCAATATTTTCCATCAAAAATCGATTTTTTGACCAAAACTAAAATCGCTTATAACTTCCTTAAAACACGTTTAAATTGAAAAATAAGCTTAATTTGTGATCACAAATATTTTCCTTCAAAAATCGATTTTTTGACCAAAACTAAAATCGTTTATAACTTCGTTAAAACACGTTTAAATGGAAAAATAAGCTTAATTTGTGATCACCAATATTTTCCTTCAAAAATCGATTTTTTGATCAAAAAACATGAAAAAACTAAAATCGCTTATAACTTCGTTAAAACACGTTTAAATGGAAAAATAAGCTTAATTTGTGATCACCAATATTTTCCTTCAAAAATCGATTTTTTGACCAAAAACCATAAAAAAACTAAAATCGCTTATAACTTCGTTAAAACACGTTTAAATGGAAAAATAAGCTTAATTTGTGATCACTAATCCTTTCCTTTAAAAATCGATCTTTTGATCAAAAAAAAATGAAAAAACTAAAATCGCTTATAACTTCGTTAAAACACGTTTAAATGGAAAAATAAGCTTAATTTTCCTTCAAAATTCGATTTTTTGACCAAAAAAACATGAAAAACCTAAAATCGCTTATAACTTCGTTAAAACACGTTTAAATTGAAAAATAACCTTAATTTGTTATCACTTCCCACTTTTGGTAAGCAGAACTGGCGCTGTGGGATGAACCAAACGTAATGTTACGGTGCCCAAATTTTCCTTCAAACATGAAAAAACTAAAATCGCTTATAACTTCATTAAAACTAGTTTAAATGGAAAAATAAGCTTAATTTGTGATCACCAATATTTTCCTTCAAAAATCGATTTTTTGACCAAAAACCATGAAATAACTAAAATCGCTTATAACTTCGTTAAAACACGTTTAAATGGAAAAATAATCTTAATTCGTGATCACTAGTACTTTCCTTCAAAAATCGATTTTATGACTAAAAACCTTAAAATAACTAAAATCGTTTATAACTTCGTTAAAGCACGTTTAAATGGAAAAATAAGCTTAATTTGTGATCACTAATTCTTTCCTTCAAAAATCGATTTTTTGACCAAAAAAACATGAAAAAACTAAAATCGCTTATAACTTCGTTAAAACACCTTTAAATTAAACAATAAACATATTATGTGATCACTCCTTCAAAAATTCAAAAACTTGCCATACGATCGTAACTACATATATATCTTCTGATCACTTTTTTACTAAAGTACTTAGAATATATAACTTTTACATTATTTGAATTTATAAATAGCTTTTATAAAAACTTTATAAAGTCAAAAAATCATTTTTCGCAGACTATTCCAGAACAATTTAAAAATTCCTTTAACTCATTCCTTTAAATTTTATTAGCACTTTTGTACTTTGACAACAATCGCACAATTTACGTACGGACAGACGAAGTGATTCTGAGTCGATTGATTTTGGGTGTTACAAACATTAGCACAAACGCATAATACCCTTCCCACTATAGTGGTGAAAATGCAATAACAAACGCTGGTTTCTTCTAAAGATGCCATCGGTTTGTAATACTATGGACAAATTTATCAAAACCGTTTGCTTTCGTAAGGAAGCAAGGCGAATATATTACATGGTGAAGCCTAAGGCTTGCAACGAATTCATTTAATTTTTATATAAGCGTCGTTTTTCGGAGAGAATTTATTTATATGGAGTTTGACAACATCGGGCAAAGTTTCCATGGATAAAATATGATCAGCTGTTGAAATAACATACCTTATTAGATTCGCCATGGTGAAATCATTTCATTTTACGGCGAATTCATAAAATTTTTATATTGTGGTTTGACTGCGTCGGGCTAAATTTCCATTGACAAAAAAAGGAAATACTGTTGAATAACTTCACCTCATTAGTTTCGCCATGTAAGCAACTTATAGACTTGAGTCTTGATTTTCCATTCTTGCAAAATTATAGTTTTTTATGTCACGGGACCTTGTTAGATCTTACAATGTTGTCAGAAAATGTCTGACAACCTTGTCAACTTACAATTTTTGTCTTGTTACATTGTCAGAGACGTTTTTCTGAAAATAATTGAAGGCAATACATTTTCCGACAACGTTGTAAGATCTGACAAGGTCCCGTGACATAAAAAACTATAATTTTTCCAAAAAATCGGTTTTTAGTGAGATATAGGTGTGATCACAAATTAGATTTGTTTGTTCCTTAGGACCTCTTTATAAGGACTTATAAACTATTTTATATTTTCCAAAAAAATAAACTATTGTGGTTAAGAAATATGGCTCATCACGGATTAGCCTTACGTTTTTTTCGTTAAAAAGCCAAAAAATCTATTATTTTTTACAAAAAGTATGATAATATCTAATACCATTCTTTATTCTTTTTAGGTAAATCGAAGCAGTAAGTCTAACTAAGGTAAATGACATAAAATATGTCCGAAAATTTTATATTTCCTAATTAAGCTCTTACAACTTTATTTAAGTAAATAATAAATATTATCTTTACATGCTATTGACAAGCAGGTATTATAGTTAAGTAATTTACAAATCATTAAGAATTATTAAACAATTTATTGTGTTAAATTTAAACCCTTAAAGAGTCCTTTTAGATTTTGGCATTATGTTTCAAAATCCCAAATTAGCTATAATTTAAAGTAAATTAATGTTTTTAAGCAAAAAAATTAGCTCTCACGCTACACACTTACACACAAATTTACTTGTACCCCGACATCCTTTTACAAATGTACAAACGACAAAAACATCAAAATTCCCACAGCTGGTGACACCCACTTGTCAAACGCAGAAGTGTGACCGCACGTTGCGTACAAAACAATCTCCTTCGAACTGAAGTAAAATTAAGAACATTGTTGCTGTGACAGCATCCGAATTAAAAGTACCGAGTGAAAAAAGTGGCAGTTTCATCCATCAGTTATCGCCCATTGGCAAAATCAAGATAACAAGTGATGTTGTGTGCCTGATATTTGAAAACTAGAACTCTGCTGAATCATGTAGAAAAAAACACACACACAAACACATAGTTACCATTGAGTCAGTCAGTGCCTGTTATTTACTCTCATTTGCAAAATATAGACCTTTTAAATAAAATGAAATGAATCTCAGAGTTTGGTTATTTAGATGACAGTGAAATTTTTATCTTAACAAAAAGTGACACGTGCTGACACGTGACATTCCCTGCAGCACGTGCTATCTTCCACATTTACCGTCTAAGTTCACTGCGAATGTGTACGTTTGTCTCTGGCAAGATAACGAAAAATATGTACTATTTATTCTCTCAATCGTTTGGTTTTCATATCTTTAACATTTCCTTACATTTGACACTGCAAAAATGTATGAATTTGTGTTGTGTGTCCTTGCTGATGTTATGAATTTATAAACGAAAAATAGTTCAACTTCCTTTTGAAATTGTGGGCGTGTATTTCCTCCCAACTCTTTTGTCCACGTATTTTGATAAGTGTTGTTCTGTCTAATCATATTAGATGACTCTATTATTATTTTAACATTTGTTGTACTGTTTGTTCTTTGTATTTATGTGACAAACGTCGTTACAAAGAGATTTTCTGTTTTTTTCCACTTTATTTTCTGATTTAGTTTTAAATTTATGTGCAAACAGATTTAGTTTCCCTTTGAATATATTGAATTACTATTTATAATTGTAGACATTATCGTTGGTCAATGTTTTTTTTTCTCTTAAGGGATGCACATGCATGACCTTCACTTCAATTCCTTATTTGCGATAGAAGTTCGCTAGTTAAACATTTTATCCAGAACCTGTTATTATTCACACTTCTTTTCCGATATAAAGATTTTAAAAACAAAAACAATTTTGCTGGGAAATGTAAAAGATCACCGTTTTGCATTGGAACCACTATTTAAGGACTTATAAGTAATTTTAGATCTTTCCCAAAAAAATGTAGTTTTACTGAGAAATGTGATAATTGGCGATATTTTTTGATTTTTGCAGGGAAACATGGGTGATCGCAGATTATCCCTGTTTTTGCCCTTGGATTACTTTTCAAGGACTTAAAAGCCATTTTAATTTTAGACTTTCCTCGATAAATCGATTTTTGCTGAGAAATATCATTTAGCGTTTGCCCTTGGACTTCTACTGTACTATGAAACGATCGAGTTTTTGTTGATAAATATCAGTGATCGATAAGCCTTTTTTTGCCATCAGCATTTAAAAGCTTTTAAGCTTCGGTGTCTCAGGTGGGAATCGAACCCACCACCTCCGGTCTACCAGACTAGAACACAAACCTACAGAAACCCTCGTGATCACTTACTAGCCTCGTGATCACTTCATAGCCTCGTATTTGCTCTTAGAGCTCTATTTATGGACATATATGCGATCAAGTTTAGGTGGGAAATATAAGTAATCTTTTCGCTGACATATCAGTGAACAAATTAACCTTGCTTTTGCCCTAGGACCTTTATTTAAAGACATATCCTTTATTCAATTATCTTGCTTCAGTCCTAGGACTTATAAGCGATTTTAGGCTTTCCACCAACATTTTGGTGGGAGGCATTGATCCAGCATTGAACCACTTACCAGTAGTCTTTTCTATAAAAATCCATGTTTGTGAGTGATCATGAATAAGTTATTTGTTTGCCTTTAGAGTTCTATTGATGGACTTATAAGAAATCAAGTTTGAATGGGAAATATGAGTTATCTCGTATAAGCCTCGTTTCTGAGGGCTTTAAGGGTTTCCCCAAATAAGTCTATATTTGGTGGGAATATAACATAAGTAGTCACTGATTAGACTTGTTTATGTCCTTGGTTTCGTCCCTGAGACAATAGAAGATCATGTGCCAAATTTCATTCAATTATCTTCAAAATTACGGCCTGTAGTTTGATTACAAAGTTTACATAGACGGACAGATGGACGGACGAACATAGCTAAATCGACTCTGAAAATGATTCTGAGCCGATTGGTATAATTTAAGGACCATATTATTGTGCGTTACAAACATCAGCACAAACCCAATATACCCTTCTCACTAAACTGGTGTAGGGTATAAAAACTCATTGCAAATATGATGACAGGTGATCCTAGCCTAGTTTGAGAGTAATATTTTCATGACATTTGCCTGTTCATTTTTAATTTTTATGACCTTCTTTATAAATTTCATGTCATATTTTCTAATGGTGTGCAATTATATATTGTGCGCTCATACAAATCACATATTGTCCCTTTCTTTTCCCCCCGAAATGTACTCGTAATTAGTTGTGAAATTTGTACAAACTCGATGATGCAACACACATCAACGCATCTTTTTCAATAGTTAGTTGAACGACATGTTTTTTTCGTGTTCCTATTTTGCTTTGAAATCTAATATTACTGTACGGGTCTCATATTACAATTGTAATATGTTTTATGTAACAATTTGCTTTCTTTTGTTTCTTATTTTTTTTATAAATTTGTTGGTACTGTTGTTGTTATTGCTGTTGTCATTTGGGATTTGATATTTAGGGTAAATCTCGTTAAAGCGATTCAGTTAAAATTAACCGCAATTCTATGAAAGCGATAAAAACATATGACACCATTTTTAACAAAACGTCTATAGAACATACAACAAAAAATTAAATATGCAGAACAATTTATTGTTGTTTGACATTTTCTCCATAGAACAAATATGTTTTTTTATATTATAAACATTTGTATTGGGAAGTATTGCAGAATTTTCTAAAGAGATAAATCAACCCCTGATATAGCGAACTTATCATTGTTGTAAAACACAAAACGTGTATTACACATAACTTCAAGTTGCAACAAATTGTGGAAACTAAAGTAGGCATTTAATGGTTGTTATAGTTTTACCTTAACCGATTTGTTTGAGATTGGCACTTTGTTTTGTAATTTTAATCCTTAATCCTTTGAAGGCGTTTGAGTATAAAATCGTGGGAAATTATGATAACTAAATAAAATACATAATTTTTACTTTTAGTATAATTTTTTAAATAAAACTTATTCAAAATAATTTTGATTAAGAAACGTATCATATGAAATATTTAAGAACATAAAATAACAAATTCACAGAAACTTGAACCTTATGCAAAGCTAATTGTTAGATCTGTAGCAACAACAGAAAAATTTAATACTCCTATTTGGGAGATTATAGTTGATCATTACATTTAGTTCCAAAGAAGGATTTAAGAAGCTCAATCTCAATCATCATAAAATTAACTAACATGATAGTAGCAATGGTATTGAATCGCCGTTGCAATATAAAGGTACAATCGGTTCTAATGAAGGCTTTTAGGAGCACGTTATCAATGTTTAAAACATAAACTAGCAGATGAATTTTGTGGCATTATCAGTTCTCTAGTAATTGACATGATTTCGCATAAAAATATGAGTAAAAGCTATCTTAATAAAACCTATTCAACTAATTTTCAGGTTGAGCTGGTTCTAATTCACACATTCTTGGTTCCCTATGGAACATTTCACTGTTCAAAATTTGAAAATGTTAGTTCAATCTCAACTCGACCAAAACAAACTCTATTTCAAAAGACTTAGATATATGGATAGAACCTTATTAATATATGTTGCATTAAGCTTGAACAGATCTAATAAGAGCCGAATCTTGGAACTTGGAGATCAAGAACATATGGACACGTAAGATTGAACCAACCACGGACTTTGGTAAAGTTTTCGTTCGTTAAATTCTTATACTACCACTACTACCAAGGGTAATGTCATATAGGATCGCCTGTCTGACATTACCCTTGGATGCATAGGGACTATTATGGAAATAAACAGGCAGATTAGCTTGTCAGAATGGGATCTGCTCTTGATAACTCCAATTCTGCCAGATTCTATCTTTGAAAAAAAGGGGAATAACCTGGACAAATGTAAATGGGCCCGGATATTGTGGCTCTCCTACAATGAGAAACTCATAAGACACTTTGTATGTAGATTAATAGTAGTAATAACAAGTAGGAAAGTATAGTCGGGCATGGCCGACCATATAATACCCTACACCATGAGTATATTTTTACAATTTTTACTTTTATACAATTTTTATTTTTTGTAAAGAAACTTTTATGTTGAATATTACCATAATTCCAAAATATTTAAGCCATTTATTGATAAAAAACTAAAATTTCTAAATGAGGCTTTATATAGGTCAAATATGGGCCGATCCTCGGTAAATTTGGGAAAAGGATATATTTCTAAATAACAGTTAGTTTTGTGAGTTTCATTGCGATACAAATGGTTACAAGTCAATTTTAGACGTTTAAGTCATTTTTTGAAGGGGGGTTTGTATGGGGGCTAGGGTCAAATATAGGCCGATCCTTACGAAAATCTGCAGTATCATTTATACTTATATAAAACTTATTTGTGCCAATTTTTAGAGAGATATTTGGCGTAATTATAGCATAAAAAGTTCAAATCGGGAGGTACGGTTGTATGGGGGCTAGGTGAAATAAAGGACCGATTTCAACCATTTTCAATAGGCTTCGTCCTTGTGCCAAAAAACATGCTTGGTCCAAATTTCATCAAATTATCTTGAAAATTGCGGCCTGTACCTTGCGCACAAGGTTTACATAGACAGCCAGCCAGCCGGACAGACGGACGGACGGACATGTCTTAATCGACTCAAAAAATGATTCTGAATCGATCGGTATACTTTAAGGTGGGTATTGGACCAATATTTTTGTATGTTACAAACATCAGCACAAACGTATAATACCCTCCCCACTATAGTGGTGTAGGGTATAACAAAAAGACATGCAAGTCGGCTTGGGCTTCCCTTCAATGACATTGTCGAAGTTGCAAAAACAGGAAAAAGGAAAAAACGGTTTGTTATCCTTTCTGCGAATGCCCTGCTCAACCTGTTTTCTTGGCAGTTACTTTATATCTTACCTTGGTAAGATATCTGTGTTTAAGCTTAATGATAACCTAAGATTTTTCACGGCTACAGGCTGACGAGGGAGTATTTATGTCAATACAACTCTAGTTGACTGTCATCGTTCTGGTACAACAACGTTAACCAACTAACCATAAAAATAAATAAACTTAAAATAATATACTTTTGTAGAGTTCATTAGTTGAAAAGCCGATTTTTAGAAACCTAGACTTTTGGCGAATTTTGTTAAAGTCCCGCGAATCTGATGCAGCCTACAGTCATTTAAAACTGAACCTGTCCGATCAAGATTGGTTTCACACAGAGCAAACACGAAAATTCTTTTCAGAAAGGATGTTATGCATTATCAGTCAACGAGGAATATTACAGAATAACATTCCGATCGAAAGTGCAATTCATCTTCCTAATTTTCTCTTTACCGAAAAAATATTTTGTAGGTTAATTCAATACGTCTCTTAAAA
Source organism: Lucilia cuprina (assembly GCF_022045245.1). NCBI lineage: Eukaryota > Metazoa > Arthropoda > Insecta > Diptera > Calliphoridae > Lucilia > Lucilia cuprina. Next base: position 63,205,102 of record NC_060951.1, read on the forward strand.
GATGTAGGAACATTTATGCGAAGAGTTTATTATAAAGAAAATGATCATGTCTTCTAATTGTTATGGTTGATCTGGGACATAGAAAATGTTACTGTCATTTCAGTTAACAGAAGGAGTCGCAGAACTATGCAATCCCCCGAAAGGATAAGAAAAAGGAGATCGACAATATTTCGTAACAATTAAAGTGAACGTGTTATTGCCAATCAACAATAAATATTGTGAATTTTTTTTTAAGTTTTTAACAAATACATCACATTTTCCCAAACAAATGAGAATCCTATGTAAAAAAAATTATTGAATATAGGGTTGCATGAACATTCTAAGCAAATGTAACACAACTTATGTAAAACCCCCTTCAGAATGTTGAAAAAATATCATGTTTGACAATACGTTTAATTGTAACAATAAAAAAACCTAAATGCGATTAAATATGAAGAAGTATAAGGTATACAACAGTATAGAAAAACGTAAATTTATTACGAATATTTTATTTTATTGTATAGCATGCGTGACGATAGACATCAATCCTGTCATACTTTACGGTTTTTAAACTATGCGTGTGTTTGTTGGTCGGTTGGTAAAATAATACTTTTGACACTATTGAACCCTTTTTTTGGGTGTCTGTCAAATTGTAGCTGTTGCCTTGTCCTTCAATCACATTGCGAGGTGTCATTTAACTATGCGAGTAGAGTTTACATGAAAAATAAAATAAAAATTCACAACAACATCGTTTAGTTTATGTTTTATTACAACTCCCGAACAATGTGCAAGAAGAACTATTTACTACATGTTTAAAATAGAAATAAAAATACATGTTGACATCAACCCCTAAAATGGCCCTAGAAAAAATTACGCCCAAATGTACAATTTATCATTTATTCACCCATCAACATTATTGTCGTTGTAGTTCCCGTTGTCCTCTTTTACATAACATTGTACTTGTTTGTAGTACCTTTATCCTGATTACCATTTTGACTAACGCATTTTTACTTTATATCTTGTTGTTTTTTCTCGTTTGATATTTTTCGTTTCTCTGCTATTTTCATTTATTTTGCCCATTGACATTGAAATATTCCCAAAGTACCAGTTTGCGATAAGCACTTGTATCATGCACGAATGAACCAGAAGCAGCAGCAACCCTTATAGGTAGAAAAAAATCTATGAGCACGAGTAGAATTTACATTTTTTATATATTTTAACTTGAACTTGTTAGACATGGTTTATAATTTTACACAAAGTCATTTTTTTATAAATGTTGTAACATTTATAAAATAAAATGGTTTGTCGTCGTTGAGAGCAGCGTATAAAGATGATTAGTCAAATAAAAACAAAAAAAAATATATTTTAAAATCGTAAATTGTGCTGCTGTTGTCAAAGTACTAAAGTGCTCATAAAATTTAAAGCCTTTGCAGCTAGTTCCTAATAGTTAGTAGATTTGAGGAATGAGTTAAAAGAATCTGTGAATTTTATTAGAGAAATAAAATGTTAGAATTTTTAAATTGTTGTGGAATAGTCTGGGAAAATTTGCTATAAAATTTTATGACCTTTTGACTTTATAAAGTTTTTATAAAAGCAATTTATAAATTCAAATATTGTAAAAGTTAGATATTCTAAGTACTTAAGGTACAACAAAGCCATAGGAAGATATTTTCTTTTTTAAAGGAGTGATTACAAAATATACTTAATACGAAGTTATAAGATTTTAGTTTTTTCATGTTTTTTGGTCGATTTTTGAAGGAAAATATTGGTGATCACAAATTAAGCTTATTTTTCAATTTAAACGTGTTTTAACGAAGTTATAAGCGATTTTAGTTTTTTCATGGTTTTTGATGAAAAAATCGATTTTTGAAGGAAAATATTGGTGATCACAAATTAAGCTTATTTTTCAATTTAAACGTGTTTTAACGAAGTTATACGCGATTTTAGTTTTTTTCGTGTTTTTTTGGTTAAAAATCGATTTTTGAATCGATTTTAGTTTTTTCAAGCGATTTTTTTGATTAAAAAATCGATTTTTGAAGGAAAGTATTGGTGATCACAAATTAAGCTTATTTTTTAATTCAAACGTATTTTATCGAAGTTATAGCAATTTTAGTTTATTCATGTTTTTGGTTAAAAAATCGATTTTTGAAGGAAAATATTGGTGATCACAAATTAAGCTTATTTTTCCATTTAAACGTGTTTTAACGAAGTTATAAGCAATTTTAGTTTTTTCATGGTTTTTGATGAAAAAATAGATTTTTAAAGGAAAATATTGGTAATCACAAATTAAGCTTATTTTTCAATTTAAACGTGTTTTAACGAAGTTATACGCGATTTAGTTTTTTTCATGGTTTTTGGTCAAAAAATCGATTTTTGAAGGAAAATATTGGTGATCACAAATTAAGCTTATTTTTCAATTTAAACGTGTTTTAACGAAGTTATAAGCGATTTTAGTTTTTCCATGTTTTTTGGTCAAAAAATCGATATTTGAAGGAAAATATTTGTGATCACAAATTAAGCTTATTTTTCAATTTAAACGTGTTTTAACGAAGTTATAAGCGATTTTAGTTTTTTCATGTTTTTTGATCAAAAAATCGATTTTTGAAGGAAAGTATTGGTGATCACAAATTAAGCTTATTTTTCAATTTAAACGTGTTTTAACGAAGTTATACGCAATTTTAGTTTTTTTCATGTTTTTTGGACAAAAAAATCGATTTTTATAGGAAAGTATTGGTGATCACAAATTAAGCTTATTTTTCAATTTAAACGTGTTTTAACGAAGTTATAAGCGATTTTAGTTTTTTCACGTTTTTTTGGTCAAAAAATAGATTTTTGAAGAAAATTTTTGGTGATCACAAATTAAGCTTATTTTTCAATTTAAACGTGTTTTAACGAAGTTAGTTAGCGATTTTAGTTTTTTCATGTCTTTTGGTCAAAAAGTCGATTTTTGAAGGAAAATATTGGTGATCATAAATTAAGCTTATTTTTCAATTTAAACGTGTTTTAACGAAGTTAGTTAGCGATTTTAGTTTTTTCATGTTTTTTGATCAAAAAATCGATTTTTGAAGGAAAGTATTAGTGACCACAAATTAAGCTTATTTTTCAATTTAAACGTGTTTTAACGAAGTTAAACGCGATTTTAGTTCTTTCAAGTTTTTTGATTAAAAAATCGATTTTTATAGGAAAGTATTGGTGATCACAAATTAAGCTTATTTTTCAATTTAAACGTGTTTTAACGAAGTTATAAGCAATTTTATTTTTTTCACGTTTTTTTGGTCAAAAAATCGATTTTTAACATGATCACAAATTAAGCTTATTTTTCAATTTAACGAAGTTAGTTAGCGATTTTAGTTTTTTCAAGTTTTTTTTTAGTAAATCGATTTTTGAAGGAAAGTATTCAATTTACACGTTTTAACGAAGTTATAAGCGATTTTAGTTTTTCCATGGTTTTTGATCAAAGAGAGAGATCGATTTTTGAAGGCACGTGTTTTAACGAAGTTATAAGCGATTTTAGTTTTTTCAAGTTTTTGGTAAAAAAAATCGATTTTTGAAGGAAAATATTGGTGATCACAAATTAAGCTTATTTTTCAATTTAAACGTGTTTTAAAGAAGATGTAAGCGATTTTAGTTTTTTCAGGTTTTTTTTTGTCAAAAAATCGATTTTTGAAGGAAAATATTGGTGATCTCAAATTAAGCTTATTTTTCAATTTAAACGTGGTTGAACGAAGTTATGAGCGATTTTAGTTTTTTGGTCAAAAAATCGGTTTTTGAAGGAAAGTATTAGTGATCACAAATTAAGCTTATTTTTCAATTTAAACGTGTTTTAACGAAGTTATAAGCGATTTTAGATTTTTATGTTTTTTTGGTAAAAAAATCGATTTTTGAAGGAAAATATTGATGATCACAAATTATGCTTATTTTTCAATTTAAACGTGTTTTAAGGAAGTTATAAGCGATTTTAGTTTTTTAATATTTTTTGGTCATAAAATCGATGTTTAAAGGAAAGTATTGGTGATCACAAATTAAGCGTATTTTTCAATTTAAAGCTGATTTGAAGAGGTTATAAGCGATTTTAGTATTTCCATGATAAAGTATATATTTTAATTATTTCTTATAAGTAATAATACGTTTATTAAAAAATGTTTAGTATGATTTTTAATAAAAATATATTTAAAAAATCTACATAAAAAATATTTCATACAATTCCTAAAGCCAGCAGTAGCAGACAGTTATCGTTATAGTCGTTGTCTGTATTTGGCAATATTTGTTATTAAGTGAAAGGAATTTAAATAAATTCACTTGTTCATTTGCATATTCATTGTAATAACTTGTTGGATAAATACAACACAAACAAACACATCGCCAGGATACTGGCATACAAATACAATTATAATTTCATCTTATAACAAATATGAAGCAATACATATACACACACTCGATTATAGCAAGTTAGGGGGAGTTCATAGAGAAAAAGGGAACTTTCTTTTCTGCTGGGTTTTGTGTCATACCAACCAAAACCAATTGAGAATAAAAGAAATAATATTTTGTTGTTGTAGTTTTTATTATTTTAGAAAGTGTGAACAACATTTTTCATAAATTTACCAACAACAACAAAGAACGACACGCACACACAAGTACTCATAAAGAAAACCCTAATCGATGTTGTTACCTCAGCAGGAGGGCAGCCAGGATAATACTTACTTGCTTTACTGGCTCGTTCATAGTTATAGAAAGGAAAAACGGTCTGGCTGGCTGGCTGGCTTGCAGGCAGGAGTAAATGTAATAATATTAAAAATATAAAATAAAAATTTATATAAACTTGACAAAGTTATGTTAAGGGTTCGTTGTGATGTTCCATTTGTTCCTTGGGTTTCTGTTTTTTATATATACATGATGATTATGATGATGCTGTTGTTGTATTTATTTAGTTTTATTTTTTTTTGATATTCCTAGTAAACAAGAAAACGTCTCCTGAGGCTTTTTTAGATTCATTGTTCATCAGGGGTTGGCACAAAACAGAGTCGTCATCGTCATCTACTATTCAAGCACAAATATTTTGCCCTTCAACATCATTTTCTATCTTCAATGAATATGGATGAATGGATGGTTGCTTGCTTGTCTGTTTTGCGCTGGTGTATTTGTCTGGCTGTGTTTTAGAATTGTAGAAATGTTTACTAGACCGCGGCAATGCAATAACAAACCAATTACTATTAGATTGGCCACATATTAAAAGTTGAATGGGAAACACATCTGTCGTGTCTGTGTCAAACAAATACACATAAACAAACATACCCAAAAAAGATACATTTTACTTTATAGTTTAATATTTGTCTTTTGTACACAAAAGTGAACTAATTTTTTTTTCGCAACTGTTTAAAAAATATATGTATATGAATGAGTGAATGAACAAACGACTAACTCGCTAGCTGACTGACTGAGTGAATAAATGATGAATTGCAAGGAAAACGATGCTGGTTTCGCTGGTTCTTTTTAGTTTAAATTATTGTTATAATGTAATTTAGTTGAAAAGAAGTTAGCTAAGCATACACTGTAACAAATATCTGAAGAATTGAAAGGGATCGAATAAAAGTTCCCAAAAATATTGTAGAGGGATTAGATAGATAGATAGATAGATAGATAGATAGATAGATAGATAGATAGATAGATAGATAGATATATAGAAAGATAGATAGATAGAAAGATAGATAGATAGATAGATAGATAGATGGATATATAGAAAGATAGATAGATAGATAGATAGATAGATAGATAGATAGATAGATGGATATATAGAAAGAAAGAAAGATAGATAGATAGATAGATAGATAGATAGATAGATAGATAGATAGATAGATAGATAGATAGATAGATAGATAGATAGATAGATAGATAGATAGATAGTTAGTTAGTTAGATAGATAGATAGATAGATAGATAGATAGATAGATAGATAGATAGATAGATAGATAGATAGATAGACAGTTAGTTAGTTAGGTAGGTAGGTAGGTAGGTAGTTAGTTAGTTCTTAGTTCCTTCGTAAGTAGGTATCTAACCTATGAACTCTCTACCCTTCAGTGTTTGCCACTTCAACATATACTATCTACCTTCATAAATAAGATTTTACAACTTGTCACAGAACTAGTTCCGAGTAATACTGAGGAATGTGTTACCAAAATATATACAACACAATATTTGCCACAATTTCCTTACAGTGTATACACCAAAATCTTTGTTTTAAACTGTATAGCCTTGAAAACAAGTGTGTGTATATATGTGGGCATATGTGCTGACAGTCCAGCAGGAGATGATACATTTGTTGCCAACAAAGGCGACATTAAAAATGTTGCTGTTTTAAACAAACACATGCACATAAGCAACAACTACCAAACGAGACCAGTGTCTAATACTTTCATTCATTTGACTGTTAACTGCCTGTGGAGTCTCTTTATGGCATCAAGCTCTACCCTTCTGTGTGACAAAAATAAAGCAAATTCGAAATAAAAAAGAAATAAAGGTAAATTTAAACATACTGGCACATAGGGCACGATGACTCGCCTGCAGCAGCAGGGACAGAGAGAATAAGACAGAGAGGGGTGGCTGCTAACGCTGTTTGTTCATTGCAAAATATGAAATGATTATGAAATAATGATTATTATTATAATTATAATTACTGTTGTTCGTTTGCCACAGTTTTTACTTTGTTTCCTTTTTTTGTTCCACAATGTGTTCCTCCTTTTTTTCAAGAACGAGTGTTTCGTTTAGTCAACCTGTATCTTCTACGTTATTATTTGCAAGATTTTTCTTCACAGATGTTTATTTAGTTAACGTGTTGTTGTTCTGTATATTCTCCGCTATTATTATTTTCATAATTTCTTTTTATCCCCTTTTGTTGTTGTTGTTGTTGTAGTTTTGCCGAAGTAAATTTAAGCGCCATTATGAGAAGGTTAATCATGAAATATAATTTTTAACAAAAGAATAAAAGTTGCAAAAAAAAACGAAGTAAACAAATAAAGGAATCAACAAAATTAGGGCGTTTGTTACATTTTTATGGCAATTTTATTACTTCTTCATTTTCTACGCCTGCTTTTGTATAAAAGAGTTTTCGACTGGTTGTGGGGGCGTTCAAAAATCGGTTGTATAGTATTTAAACATTATTTTTGAGTTGTTGAAAGTGTGGCTTAACTTTTAGTTTTGAGGGATTTTAGTAACTTTTATTAAAGTTTATTTTTTATGACAATTTTATTTTTCAATATTTTATTAACATTATAATACTCTGAGTTGAAACAAAGTCCTGATACGCTATTTCACCAGCTTTAAGCTCAATTTGTAAGATAAGCTAATACAGAGAGCCATTCCGCTTCCTGCTGAAGAGAATTTTAATAGTTTTAAGTTTTTATTATATTTTTAAGCTGAATCAAAATATTATTAAAGTAGCAATTTTAGCAAACAAATAGGTTTTCTAACTTTGAAGTAATTTTCGCTTCAATTATTTGAATTTCGTATCTTGCGGTTATTTTACACCATCTCAATATGAATCACGTACACCATAATGTTAAGTACTTACTTACATTCTTACTATATTGTGTCTTACATAATCGTAATAGTAACTGTATCTATGTGCATATTAGTTAAAGCTGTTTGTATTTATGTATCAGTGTAAATTTTTAGAAAATTGCCCATTCATACGTAAACTTAAATTACTGTCACCATATAATTTTGTAACACGATTAACTATGATAATATTATTTATGTCTGTATGTCTGTGCGTTTGTGCGAATGAATGTTGTTTGCACGTATCCATTTACATTACTTACAAAATCTCTTTAATATATATTTTGCCACAGGAATTAAAGGCTCTTCTAGTTATGTAGATACCTTAAGAGTTGTATAGATTTTCATCTAATGAATATACATTTTCTTTGGGATAGTAGTAGGTACCTTTTAGTATTAGATATTTTGTGAGAGAAAAGGTATAGTGGGCTATTTTTTTGTTAGGTAATACATATTTGAAATTTTTTAAAGGTATTTTTAAAGAAAGTTCTATAGAACATTAACTGCTTTAACACAGTACAAATCATTAAAAAAGTATTGTAAAAAGTATCGCTACTAATTACTAGGAAGTTAAAAGTTAGACTGATATCTACTCAGAAGTTAGGAATAATTTAGGTTCTTTCCTATGGAGAAGGTTTTTGCTGATACAGCTGTATTGGCCGATTATAAAACTTTAACAAAAAAGTTTTAGTACAGAAAGCTATCTAGAGCTTTTAATTCAAAAAGCTATATAGAGCTTTTAATTCAAAAAACTATTTAGAGCTTTTAATTCAAAAAAAATATTTAGAGCTTTTAATTCAAAAAGCTATTTAGAGCTTTTAATTGAAAAAGCTATCTACAGCTTTTAATGAATTTTTTTTCTATAATTTTTAACAAAAAGCTTTATTAAGCATTTAATACAAAAAGCTATCCAAAGCTTTAAAAGCAAAAAGCTATCTAAAGCCTTTTATACAAAAAGCTATCTAGAGTTTTAATATAAATATTTCTAAGGCTTTTAATTAAAATCTTTTTAACGCTTTTAATAAAAAGCTTTCTAAAAATCTTGCTAAAGCTTTAAAAAAGGAATACTTAAGTTTTTTTTTAAATAAAAAACATTTATTTTTAAGTTATTTGTAGAGTAAGTAGATTGGCTAAGATATTCCCAATAAAATGTTGTTTTCTAGGACCATAATAAAGCAATCATCGAGATTTACAATAACTATGAAGCTTAGGTTATGATATTACTGTTGGAAGGATAAACATTTTTGCTGATTCAGCTGCCACTGTGTTGGCTGACAAGCTTTTAATCAAAACGCCGTTTAAAGCTTTTAATAACATACCTCCTTACGGACCCGGTAAGTAGGCAAGTAATATTGGACAAAACTGTAAGTAGTTACTTATTGGGTGTATAACTACTTATGATGACCGAAAAATAACTGGTTACAAATCTCATTACCCGACTATTCCGGATTTAAAACTGGTTTTATAGATATATTTATGTTTGCTAGTCTATTCTCTTACTCAATGCCCCATTAAAAAGTAATTGTATCATTACATCTGGTGTGGTTTCTATAGAAATGTAAATATCAAAATTTTGTTTAAAAACTTCCAAAATCGACTATGACAATATTCTACTTATATAATTCCTTATTGGACAATTGACTATAAATTCTATTCGAAGAATTAATTTATGTTATTGATAACAACAACTCATTACCAAGTAATGTATGAAATAACTACATTACCTACAATACTCGTTACCAAAATTTGAAAATATTTTACTGGGTACCTATCCAAAGCTTTTAATAAAAAACTTATTATTAAAATTTAAATTAAAGTTTTTCAATTTATAATGAAAAGCTTTATAAAAATGAGTTTTGTTTATAAATTGTTTTCTAAACATTTTTTATAAACGTTCAAAAGTTTTAAAATAGCTTTCCTAACTAACAAATTAAAAAGTCCTTAAGTTAGTAAGCTTGAGCTTTTAATAAAATTGGTTTGAAAGCTCTTAATTATAAAAGCTTTTAAGAAGCTTTTAAAATATTCAATTTAACCTTGAGCTGTCTCTTAGAAACAAGTTTTACACTTGTACCTGATTCGGACAGAAAGCAAAACATAGTTATATATCTATTACTTGTGTAATAAACTTTCCAAAGCTTTTAAAAAGCTTTCTTAACAATATAATAAACAAAAGTGCTTAAGTTAGTAAGGTTGAGCTTTTAATAAAATTAGTTTTGAAGCTTGTAATAAAATTGTTGTTAAGCTTTTATAAAGCTTTTAAAATATTAAATTAAACCTTGAGTTGTCTCTTAGAAGCAAGAGTCAATGAAATAACCCAATTCGGACAGTTTATATCGAAATTTGCTAGAAATAGAAAAGTGAGTTTAGTTATTTCTTAGTCACATCCTCTTTCCTTTTTTTGTATAAAAAATACAAAAACTTGAAATTAAGTGATTAATCACAGTGGCTGATATTCTCAGTCAATTCTCTGAAAGAATCAGCCACGAAACTAGGATGGTTTTTCTCACTTCTATTGCACATGGAACGTGGAAATATATTCCAATTTTAGGCATTTTCGAATCCTCTAAAAAGCTTTTTTCGTAGAGTTGTTGTGCAGAGTTCCTATCGCAAGTATCCGTAGATCTTTATTTTACTTATTATTTCTTTAAATGCCAATATAACTATAGTGCCACGTGTTTCATATTATCATATGTATTGTACTTTTCTATAAAAATACTAAAAAGATAAAATAATATCCTATTAGTATTTTGTTAAAATTATATAGTTTAATCTAAAACACACAAAACATGTTTAATCATGCTATTCAAGCATTAAAAAATTATTTCTGCTTTAGTTAATCCTAAAAATGGGAATGTGTTATCCTTAATGTTAAATCTGCTAAATGACACAAACATACAATTTGTAAATAGTGAGTGCTTGTATCACTTGACTATTCAGCCAACAGCCAGACAGACCAAAACCGTTTGGAGCAAATGTATGGCGAGACAAAGTTTTGTGAGAAAGTGTTGCCGGTGCACTTTTTCAGCTTTGGTGTCTAATCAAAGATTTATGGATGATTTGCAGATCATGGATTGTAATCTGTTAGGAGCTTTATTTGTTGTTGTTAAAAGCTTTATTGCGTTGTTGTTGTAATACAAATATCGTTTTTTATTTAAGAAATATGAATGAACATAAATTTAAAGAATATTAACATCTTTAGTCTGAAAAGATGTTAATTTTTTTGATGACAGTTCAAAGATCATTATGTCGAATTTTAATGAAAACACAGTTTTTTATTTTGAACGTACTAGGCAGCACTGATTAAGGGGTATAGTCTATGGCACACAAACACAATATACACCTATTAGTAGCTATACATATGTATATGTATGTATTCCAATAATTCAAATGTACTTAATCCCCAAATGAAGATTGTGCTTCCAGCTGCTGGTGATATTCAACGAGTACCCAGCAAAATTATTACTTTCTAAAATATTACAATTTGAAAAGTGGAGTATTTAATTTCATTAAATAATTATAAGTTAAAATGAACCTTTTTCTTTGCTGGGTTATCTTTCTGTACATGTGGTTTAGTAGCGTATGTATCTCGCTCGCTCACTGATTCTGGCATATCATGTCATTACGATTTAACACCTCGCTGAGGCTAAAGGAATTTGTCAGATTGTAAAACTTAAAGCTGCTGGCAAAATTATTATACATTTTTTTTTGCTTAATTTTTATTAATACTTGTACATACATACATATATACACATATACGTACGTATAGAAGGAAATCAATACTCAATCGTTATTATGTTTAACAATCAAACATTTAAAGATTTTACTTTTTTGCTTTAATTTGGGTTTTTGGCAAAAAAAAGTCAAGTTTTATGTTTAAAGCTGTTAAATGATGCTGTTTTTGCTGATGTTGAAAAGTATCGTTGTTGCCTGTCTTATTTTTATCTTAAAACTCATTCACACATCCATTCATTTATCTTGACAGGAATATGTATGTTGCAAACTGTTGGGTTTGGTTAGAATGTTTCTTATGAATTCTTCTGTAATACCTATATATCAACATCTGATATACATACATATATAGCAGATCATAAATCCAGCTAACTGTTTTTTGTTACACTGAAAAATTTTAAATTTTTTCGAGTTAAAGTCCGTTAGTCCTGAGTTTTTGGATTCGATTCACAAAGAGACTTTAGGGCGTACGCCAGCGCCGATGCCAGCCTTTTGAACTTATTAACAAACTAAGTACACTTTTAAGTCAAAAGTCCTGTTTTTCCCATAGAAACGTGGTTAAGAGCAGCTTATATCGATGAATATAACTTCTATTTGACAATAAGATGCAAAAGTTGATCCAAGCGAAAACGTTTTTTTTAGTCCTAAAGTAGTTTAAGTTTTTAAGAAGTTTCACTATCTAGCCTCTAGACCATAACAATACCCTAGAGAATTGCTTCAAAATACTAATTTAATACCCACCTTCTCTCAGTGTCCTTAAATTTATTGTCTTTAATGTTTTTGAATTATTATGAATGAATTTATTCATTTCTACCTCTTACTTATGTATTTTTACTGTCATTGTTTGCGCTGTATCATTCAAATCGTATCAATCAAAAGCGAAGGGAAATCTTCTAACAGCAACAGTAACAAATATCTAAGAAATAAGGATTTAAACAAGTAAAATTGCTAAAATAAAGAATTCAAAATAGAGAGAGGGTAACATTAGACGACAGTCATTCCTCTTGCTGTTTGTTTTATATTTGTTTATGTGTGTGTATATAAATATCAAATGTATTTATGTCCATCTATCTATCCATCCATCTATCCAACAGTCTGCCAATCTTTTTGGGGGTATAATGACAACATTATATCAGCAATCGTATTCGTCGTAACATGTAGAAACAGCAACAACTACAATAACAACAACGTCAATATCATGACGAAAAAAAAAATGGCAAGAATGTAAAAAACTCAAGCCACAGATTTGACATGGATCAGTAACCTAATGCCAGATTATAATTCAACATGGAACGTTCGTAACTGCTAACGTTGTATAGTTGTGTGAGTGCGTATTTATGGATGAAATTCAAAAATGTATTTCAAATGTTTCAATGTTGAAATGTCTATGTCTTGTTACGAGGGTCGTTATTTTAGGACTTAGATATTGTCCAAGAACGTCAAACGTCTTTCAACGTTTTTAACTAGAACTGAACTAGAACTGAACTAGAACTGAACTAGAACTGAACTAGAACTGAACTAGAACTGAACTAGAACTGAACTAGAACTGAACTAGAACTGAACTAGAACTGAACTAGAACTGAACTAGAACTGAACTAGAACTGAACTAGAACTGAACTAGAACTGAACTAGAACTGAACTAGAACTGAACTAGAACTGACCTAGAACTGAACTAGAATTGAACTAGAACTGAACTAGAACTGACCTAGAACTGAACTAGAACTGATCTAGAACTGAACTAAAACTGAACTAGAAGTGAACCAAAATTATTGCAAAAAATAAAAAAAATTCCTTAGCTCCACCGTGTTTCCTACACTCTAAGAGTAGGATAATGTAGTACTTTGGGGGAAATCTTGTATATACATTTTTATGTATAGAACATTGTATATTTGTATATGTTTTTTATGGAGCAAAGAAGGCTTATGCTAAAGTTGCTTTTTTCCTCTTAAAAACAAATACGTAAAAAATATAAAAAGTACACACAATATAGACAAAGGTCGTAAAAGGGGGAGGTTTTAAATTGAAGAGTTTTACTTTTATCCATAATAATCGTAAGCTATGGCTGGAACTGAAATACACAAAAATATGTATGTATATAAGTAAGAATACTTACATTGAAGCACACACACCTTCATAACTACATTTTATTTTGGGTCATTTATAATCCTCACTCCACAAGTGAATTGTTTGTTATTTGTTGTTGTTGGATGTTGGAGGGGATTTTCCATTCAAGCGCACAATACACAAACACACACATTCTCCACATACAGCAGTACATATATTTACAGTTAAACACACCCACACATACAATATACATACATTCATACATGCATAAAGACTCTCAGGCTTTAAGCTTTTGATGTGATGTGATGATAATGTTTGTTGTACCGTTGTCTACTGTGTTGCCAAAATCGTAACGTAATATACCAATACAGTCATTCACGTAGCAAATTCGTGAATGGCTATAATACAAACAAGGTAAAAACGTAGATTGCGCTATAAGTTTGGAAACTAAAATTCTGCAAAAGCGGACTTTTAGAGAGTTCTCTACATATCTAGTTTATTTCTAGTTCAATTTTAGTTCAGTTCTAGTTCAGTTCTAGTTCAGTTCTAGTTCAGTTCTAGTTCAGTTCTAGTTCAGTTCTAGTTCAGTTCTAGTTCAGTTCTAGTTC
>NC_060951.1:63219131-63221272 GCF_022045245.1 Lucilia cuprina
ATAGTCTGGTCTATAGTCTAGTCTATAGTCTAGTCTATAGTCTAGTCTATAGTCTAGTCTATAGTCTAGTCTATAGTCTAGTCTATAGTCTAGTCTATAGTCTGTAGTTTAGTCTATAGTCTATAGTATATTCCATAGTCTAATCTATAGTCCAGTCTATAGTCCAGTCTATAGCCTAGTCTGTAGCCTAGTCAATACACTAGATTTTAGACGTTAAACTAGACTAGCCTATTGACTAGATTGTAGTGAATACTATAGGATAAATTATATACTAGTCTTTATATTCAGACTTGTTAAACCTATGCACTATACTATAGTCACAACAATTATGTGGATGAACAAATAATAGTTTTCTTCAATTTCGAATAATTTTTTTGATATCCTTATACATGTAACGATAACTTTAGGATTGTGTGTCTGAACTATGGACATTAATGCATTTCACAACCTGTCAAGTTGGACCACATTTATTGTTAAGCACGCACAGTTAGTGATTTTTGACGCCAATTGTTGTTTCTTTTTAACCATTTTTCGGACAAACAAAGCGAACAAATAACATCGATAAACAATAAAATGATTTACAAAACATCTGTGTATTTTACCTTTACAAACTATGTATAACACGTGTTTACGTTCAAAACTTAAGCTTGAACGTAAAAACGGAAGCGTCAACAATTACTACTTACTGAATTTTAATGTTACGTGTCGCATGTTAGTATTTGCCATGTTTAGTTGCTACTACATGTGGAATATCAACTAAAATACATACACACACACATCTATATATGTATTTATGTATGTGCTACATAAATGTAGTAGGATTTTGTGAACATATACTATGTATCGTATTATTTTGTATGTGTTACCAATATCAAACAAGCTGAGAATAGTTTGACATTAAGAAATGTTTACTGTTTATTTTGTTTGTGGTTTACAGTGAGGTAGAATATTTTCTACCTCACGTTTCAAAACGATTCTGCAAAGTATGCAAATAAGTTTTTTCTTTGACGTTAAAAGCTAGTTGATCGAATATTTGGGATTTTACTAATATGGTTGTCTCTTTAAATTAACATTTAACTTAAATTCCTACTTTCATCACCAACTGTATTTAAAACCTTCAGACAGACAATTCTCATAAACAAAATCTATAGACACTTTTAGTCAGGCAGACTGGTACTCGGATAGTCAACTAGGCTGGCAAGCATTTAAACAGCCAGTCAACCTACCAAACAGCCAACGATTCAGTCACAAAAGTAAATATAAATGCTTTAACAGGAGGACAGTTATAGGGTCTTGAATGCTCCTTGTACATAAATTAGAAATTTCATGTGGATCACTTTAATGTTTGCGTGTTTCATGCAATGTTTTCAAGTGTCCTTCATAAATAAATTTGTATTGATGCTTTTGTTTATTTATTGTTTTATTTGGTTTGGTTTTGTATTTTCTTTTTCTTTTTTCAGTGCTTTTATTGTTTGTTTGCCCTTTCATTTGTCCGTCTGTCCTTGTAACTGTGTGAATTGATATTTTTTCATTGTTTGTTTAATGGTTGTAATAATTTTCCATAAACTTAAATTTACACAAAATTATGTGTTGTAAACGTGTGAATATGCGACAGAGAAGAGTATTGTTACCAAAACTATAACTGTTTGACACTTTGACACATTAACGCATGACGTCCCAATGAAAAGGTAAATGCAGGATATTCTATTCCTGGTCAGTTTCAGTTACAGTATTTAGTTTTTCTATTAAAAGTTGTTTAAACAGAGAAGTCTTGAAAACAAAGTGTGTATAAAACACACTTTGTTTTACATTGCACTGCGTAGTATATAATAAAACTTTAGTCTAGCCTATAGTCTTGTCTATAGTCTAGTATATAACCTAGTCTATAGTCTAGTCTGTAGTCTAGTTTATAGTCTAGCCTATAGTCTTGTCTATAGTCAGGTCTATAGTCTAGTCTATAGTCTAGTCTATAGTTTTGTCTATAGTCAGGTCTATAGTCTAGTCTGTAGTCTAGTCTATAGTCTAGTCTATAACCTAGTCTATAGTATAGTCTATAGTCTAGTCTATAGTCTAGTCTATAGTCTAGTCTATAGTCTAGTCTATAGTCTAGTCTATAGTCTAGTCTATAGTCTAGTCTATAG